>NW_004567114.1:4145974-4235227 GCF_000260355.1 Condylura cristata
GCTTCTCGGCCTTGTCCCAGTCTCTGATTCTGACCCAGAGCAGAACCGCTGGCTTCTCATTCCAGAGCTAGCTCTGAGCTCAGTGGCGGTCCCCACAAGCTGGTCTCACGTGGGGTCTGACGCAGCTGTGACCAACTGGGGGTCTCACGTGGGGTCTGACGCAGCTGTGACCAACTGGGGGTCTCAGAGACACAAAGTCTGGAACCCCTCAGACCTACTGAATCAGAAGCTCCAGGGTCCAGGGCCCAACAGCCCTATAATGATGTCCGTTCTAGTTTGAGAATCACTAACTCATGGCATCAAGTTTATATTTTCACTCTTCCTATTAAAAACTCTTAAGCCAGGTGCTGGCTGCTGGTGGGGTGGGATGGGGGGGCATCTCAGCTCCTCTCCAGGTCTCCTTTTCCCAGGGCTAATTCAGTACCTGCATTAGGAGTACCAGATTAGATACAGAACACCTCATTTCATTTCAATTCCAATAAATAATGGAGAATGTGTTAGCAGCAGTATATCTCAAATATGACATGGCACATACTTATGCTTTAAAATCCACCATTTTTCTAGAACTTAAATTTAACTGGAGGCCATTTGTTTTTATTTGACACAGTCAAACACTCAAGTCATTATGACTGGTACAGTGTTTCTCCTGAATGAATTGGCCAGGAGAAGGAGCACTCCAGAACCTTTTCTCACCGTGTCTCGAGGTCTATTTCCAGGCCAGCCCTGACCCAGGGCAGGAAGTGTCCACAGCTCTGATGTCAAGGGCAGGGCTTCCCCGCAGACACTGGGGTGTTTGCCTGCCTGGTATCTGGCTGTGCAGGTCTTAGACACGGAAACAAGGCGGTGGCTGGGAGATGGTTATATGATTTTTCATTAATCAACCAGAAATGAAAATACTGAGACCAGAAAAAGCTAAATGCACCCCAATCATTCTTACGTATAAAAAGGCTGGCCCAACTGAAAGAGTTGTTTCATTTTCAGGTATAAATAAGTTGTTTTCAGCCTTAAAGTATCCCTGCACGCATCACTTCTTGACCCACGAGTCGTCTACTAAAATTTCCTATCTACATGAGTGTGAATGTGTACACACATATTTACATTTCACACAGAAGTCAGCACGTTCATGCCTTCTGAATGAAGGAAGAAGACCAGCACAGAGAAAGAACGCCATGTTTACAGCTCGCGGGAATGAAGAAGGGGTAGCAGGGAGCAGGGACAATGATGGTTTGCCATCTCTGCTTCTGACAGATTCCTGGAGTTCGGCCACCTTTGTTGGGGGTTTGCAGAATACAGAACTAATCTATCTGTCAATATTTATAACATAAATTAAAACCTACATTTATAATATAAATACAAAATTTAGACTGTCTTAGAACCTTTTTCAAAGTTGCTACAAAATCACCCTCACCCACCCAAAACAGGAGAAGAAAAGTGGCACAAAAAAATGTCAACTATTTGGCCCTCCCTGGTGGCGCAGCGGGTTAAAGCGCAGCACTGAGAATCTAAAGCCGCTTCTGCATGAGTTCGATTCCCACCTGCCCAGGAGGTGACCACATGGCGTGGCAGACCTCTCCTGACCGGCCCGCTGCTCCCCTCAGCAGAGGACTTCGTCGATCTGCCTGTTCTGCTCCCCACTCTGTCTCTGGTGAAGCCTCTCACCGCCCCTGAGCTCTGGCCTGTACCCCAGTTCTGTATGCACAAATAAATAAATCTTAAAAAAAAAAAAAGTCAACTATTTACCTTGACTTTGCCCTATAACCTTTTTCAAAGATGCTACAAAATCACCCTCACCCACCCAAAACAGGAGAAGAAAAGTGGCACAAAAAATGTCAAGTATTTACCTTTACGAAACAGCCTATGTAATGGCGCTTCCTGGCACAGGGGACGGCCCGTTTACGTCTGCCATGCCAACAGGGACCACGGGGCGGCGGGAGTCCGTGGCACGCAGACTAGAGCGGACGCCAGACCTGCCCTTCCAAGGTACCCTCCACGTGGCCTTGGTCATCCACCAGCGCGTTTCCAGCCCCTGAGGAAGCCACAGCCTCAGGCTTTCTAGCGGAAAATAAATTAGGCTATCAGTGGAGAAGAAATTTACTGGGAAGGAAAAACGCATTCGTCTCTCAAGTACAAACGGGCAGCCTGCTGCGGACGCTGCGACCGCCTGCCTCCAGGGTCCGGCCCGTAGGTTCCGCGGAAGGCGGTGGAGGAAGACGTTCAAAATGATAATCAGGTAAATAACCGTCGGGACGCGGGCAGGACGCGGCCTGGACTCCGGGCTGGGAGGGCCGCCCGGTGGGTGTCGGGAGGCGCCACCGCGGGTGTGCTTGGATGTGTACTCAGCATGATTTGCACGTGGGGTTTTCAGTCTTGCGTGAAGGTAGCATCAAGGTGAGCCGGCTGGGATGCCCAGTCGCCTCCTAACTGCTCCGCGGCTTGTTTCAACACAAGGTATGGACGCTTAGCTGAGTGACTGACTTTCAGGGTGAAGCCAGAGTGGGTGGGGGAAGAGGGTGAGGCGCCATCAGGCTGGGTGAACTACACCGGTGGGCAGGTGTGCCCATGTGTGAATCTGCATGTGGTGTGTGGGCACTTGGGGACATGTGTGCTGTGATCTTGTGTGTGAACATGGCTGGGTGGACATATGAGTGTGTGTTTGAGGGCACCCAGTGCCTTCAGAACAATTGCCAGACCAGCCAGAGGATAGCCAGCACCGGTTCTCAACCCTGGCCACCATCAGCATCACTGAGGGAGCTCAAATGCCTGAGGCCAGGGAACAACAGAAACGAGTTAAGTCAGAAAACCCGAGGACAGGACTGAAGTGGTACTCTTAAAATGTGCAGTGAAGGATGAGACCTTCTGGAACTTTTCAACATCAAAGGATGAGAAACACCCAGACACTTGCTACCAAGATCAGTTCTCATTCAAAAGTCCTGGGACAGGACCTTAGTAATAGTGGCAACTGGTGTCCTGAGCAAGGGCAGGTGAGAGGAATGTGAACCCCTTTTGGAACTATCCCCAGGCATGGTTTTCAGGGGGGAAGGTGAATGATACAGAGGTTGAGGCAATGGCATATGGAGAAAGGCCTGTGGGAGTTTCAGTGTTGAGGATCCCAGCCTGAGGACTTCATCACACCTCACAGGACTCACATGCCTACTGGATTCAGAGATTCGGCCTACTGGATACAGGGCATGCCTACTGCATTCAGAGACTTGGTTGGCTGGGGAAGGGTAGCAAATGTCTCCAGACTCAATCAAATGGAACAGAAAGAAAAGATTTCCAATAGCATTCAGCCCTCATGTTCCTCTTAATGATCTGGGAATCACGCTTGTTGGAACTGCATACAAAAGAACACCCAATAAACTCTGATTGGGGTCTGACGATGTTTTTCAATGAGAAGCACATCGGGGCTTCTAAGAGCGGACTTGGGGAAATTGATTCTGGCATCTGAGTCCAATTGTGCAGACATTTCCAGCCTAGGTACGCATCAGCTCAGAGACTTGAAGGTCAGAGCAAAAGTTACTTCTGAAGACAAAGGCGTTGGTGCCTGGCTATATTCATGGTGAACCTGTCCCTCCCTATCTCCCTGTCTCTGTCTTAGTATCTGTCCATTTGCCAATCCAGTCGTGGATATCAGTACCCATCTTTTAAGTCAGAACAAGAGGGTGCTCTCTCTTAGTTGGGTCAACAAGCAAAGCTTTGGCCCATTGATTTTCCCCCAAGTGGCCCTTTCCAGGGTTGAGCCCAGTGTACAGAGGACTTGCTGTAGGTGTCCATTTCTAATAGCTCTGGAGGCTGGAAATCTGAGCTGAGGTGCCAGCCCGCCCGGCCCTGGGAGACCACCTCATTGTCTTCTCACCATGCCCTCACTCAGCCCCATTGTCTTCTCACCATGCCCTCACTCAGAGGGCAAGGGAGTTTGGGGGGCACCTGTCTTAAGGACATTAGTCTCATTCATGAAGGGTCAAGCCTCATGGCCTAATCACTCCTGAAGACCCCACTTCTAATTCCTCCACATGAGATTGGGGCTCCAACATGGAGACCTGGGGGAGTCACCATCATTGAGTCCGTGACACCTCTGATAGGAACACGTCCTTCCTCTTCCTCGACTGCTCGTGAGGTGATATTGAGAACTCAGCAGACGGTTCCTCATTCAAGACAGCTTCTGCCCCTCTCCCTCCCAGGACTCCCGTGCTCCCACCCAGCCAGAATCAGGGTGGCATTGGTCTATTGTGTTGAGATGTGAGCTTCTTTACCTGGCCCCCCATCCCAGATCCATTAAACGCCCCCTGAATGCAAATCTTTACTTTCAGGTGTTCAGACTTCATTTCAGGAGTCAAGCTGTTGATGTGGAAAGTAAGAGGATCCCTGAAAATAACTTAGGGCCAACTGGGGTTTACAGCACTGTGCACCACGAAGACCTATATCATGAATGCAGACTTCCTTCCGAGCCAAGGCAAGAGGCTCCGCTGAGCCCAAACATGCCCTGGCCTCGCTCCTCCCTGCCTACCTCCTATTTGAATGCTGACAATTTGAAAACTTGACCGACATTGGAAAATACCCTCGACCACCACAGTCCTCCCTCAGCAAACGCTGCCAGCTGTATCCCTGAGTAGATGCTAAGTCATCTGATCCTGCCTGCCTTCCGTGCCTTAGTGGGGACAGATGTCCTCTCTCTCTGGGCCACAGCCATTGCTCCCATCACGTGCACCTGCTCCAGTCCAGCTCCCACTCAGTTATTCCACATCTCCTAGCCCGGGGGATGTTCCTGAATTGGAAATAATCGGGATGGATGTCTTAATCAAAACACTGCGAAGCCCTCTCAGCGTGCATGCAAGAAAGTCCAAATTCCCCACTTCACAGGCCCTCTAGGTCCACCTACACTTACTCTGTCTGGAGTTCAACTCTCTCAGCCCCCTCACTAAGTAGGCCACACCCACTGTCCTTTCTGTTCCAAGAATGTTCTGGCTAGTTCCTGCTATAGGGTCTTTGGGCTGGCTCCTCCCTCAGCCTGGAATTCACCACTTACCAGTCTGCATATGATGCCACCCCGTCACACACATTTCATGGCGTGTCACCTCTCCAAGAAGGGCGCACACGAATAGATGCTCCGAAGTCTCCTCGCCACTATTACAGCCCCCAGGTTGGTGCTCCTCTCATGGTTTCCACGGTTTTGCTATAGCTAATTAGGCTGATATTCCCCAGCCTCTTGTTTTTTTTTTTTTTTTTTGGTGAGCTCTTCAAAGCAGGGGTTTTGCCCCATAACTCCTTTTTCCTTATTATCTAAAAGATGGCCCAATCCATAAAGTCCACTTGTTACAGGGCACCCCAGTATGAACTGGGCCGCCTGTCTGTGGGACCTCACCCGCATGCCTAAAATTTAGTTGTGCTGCAGGAACACACAAAAGGGCCAATAATGGGTTTATTTACAAAAGGGAAAAGAAAAAGGAACAGCCCAGGGAAAGAGAGAGAGATACACGGTCACTAGAATATCTTACCAGCATGGCTGACTTGGAGCTCTGGTAAGCAACTAACTGATAGCTCCCAGTCACTGGGTCCTGGTCCCGAGAGCCCTTGCTGGAGAAAGAGGGCTGTAGGAAATGGCACCGTATTTATCCCACCGTATTTATCCCCCAAAGTCCCAGAATGCTGCTTAGCTCCGCCCTTGGGCCCTCGCAGGTCTCTCCCTGGTGCTGCTGGGAGTTGTAGTCACTGGAGTAGGAGGCGGAGTCCAGAAAGCTGGAGCAGGGGGCGGAGTCCACAAGACTGCAGAGTTCCTTTAGGACATCCTGCCCCTTAACACACTCAATAAGTTGTTGAACTAATACATACAAATATTTTTATTATATTATAAATGTATAAACCCTTAGGCATTTTATCTTAACAGTGTGTATTAAAGATCTAAACATTAAATTGTTTTGGAGATTAGGGAAACAAGGTCTCTTAGATATCAAGAGAATCTATATTTAAATCATTTCAAGGAATTTTAGATATAATGTTTAAATAATCGATTCACTCTAAGAAGCTCAATGTCCTTATCAACAAGCACTAGAAAATAGTAACAGTTGACCTTAGTACATATGTCTGATATCTTTATATATATTTATTAAATATTAAATATTATATATTAAATATTTATTGATATATGCATACAAGAACTAGGGTATAAGCCAGAGGTGTGGGGTGGTGAGAGGATTCACCAGAGACAGAGTGGAGAGCAGAGCAGACAGACTGATGAAGTACACTGCTGAGGGGAGCAGCGGGGAGACAGGAGAGGTCTGCTGCACCCTGTGGGTCACCTCTCTGACCGGGGTTAGAACTCATGCTGCAGTAGCTGTGGAGAGCTTCATAGTGCTGCACTTTAACCCACTGCATCACCAGGAGGGTCCTGATTTATCTTCTTGAGATGTTCATGGAGGGTAACAAAACCGCCGTTCTCCGGAGCACCTGGCACGGACAAGCTGAAACAGATTCTGACCTCACCACAGAAGCTCACACAAACTGCACACAATTTCCTTGAAAGGCTTTGAAAGCTGCTCCCACAGGCTGAGGTAGGGAAGTCTTCGAAAGCCCCAAGGAGGACTGTGATCCCTCGGTCACTCTTGAAGCCTGGGGGTTATATTTAGACCAAACTGCCCAACCGCAAGTGGAAATTGATGTGGCTTTGAGCCCTCCATCTCCAGTCAGGTCAGCTGAGGGGCTGCAGGGACAGAGGGGGGGAGGTCAGCAGCGTTGCACAGAAACGCCTAAAATGCCCGCACTCAGCACCACATGCTAGGTGGGCTGGCTTGTTACAACTCAGGCGCCGGCTTCAGACACCCATTTCTTATTCCCCCAGCACAACCTAGAAGGTGCCATTCACAGCGGCAGCTCTGTTCCTGGAAAGCTTAGAAAGCGATCAGGATAGTATGCAAAAGGATGTGCACGTGTGCCCATGAGGAATCAGGATGCAGCCGCAGATGGCGGCTACTGCATGGCTGAGGACTGAATGAAAGCGGGGTGAACTGCAGTAAGACAGGCTCTAAATTTGCCTAAGGTATAAAAATTTCCTCTGGGCCCTCCCTGGTGGCGCAATGGGTTAGGACACAGCACTGCAAGCTGGTGGCAGCCACTTCAGTGCGAGTCCAACCCCGACCCTGGAGGTGACCCACATGGCGCGGCAAACCTCTCCTGACCCGCCCGCTGCTCCCCTCAGCAATGTTCGTCAGTTCTGCCTGTTCTGCTCTCCACTCTGTCTCTAGTGGGTCCTCTCACTCCCTCTACCTCTGGCCTGTACCCCAGTTCTGTATGCATAAATAAATAAAAAATAATAATAATAAATAAACATAGGGCCCTCCCTGGTGGCACAGTGGGTTAAAGCACAGCACTAGGAAGCTAACAAAGCTACTGCAACACAAGTTTGACCCCCAGCCCGGAGGTGACCCACATGGCTCAGCAGACCAAACCTGACCCGCCCACTGCTCCCCTCAGCAGTGTACTTCGTCAGTCAGCCTGTTCTGCTCCCCGCTCTGTCTCTAGTAAATCCTCTCACTGCCCCTGCACCTCTGGCCTGTACCCCAGTTCTGTATGTATAAATAAATAAATCTTTAAAAAATAAATAAAAATAAGAATACAAATTTATTTCAATGACCTTTTGCGATGGAGTAAGGGCGTATTATGTTACCTCAGCTTTGGTTTGTTTCTACTCTGTTGAAGTTAAGGACAGAGCAGAGCGCCTCGCTTCCACAGCAGAGATGGTGCCTAGTCACCAGAACAGGTTCCTTCCTGAGGGACACAGTTGTGGCATGACTACACGCACAGAACAGGGGCACGCGAGGGCCCACTCTGTTGGGGGACTTGCAGGGTCCTTCATCAGCAGCCGGCAAAATCCAACCAGCACAGAGCAAACGCATGCCACAGCAGGGACTTCTCCCCCGGTCTCCCAGTTACGTGCCCTCTTCATCTAGGGCTGCTCGGTGAATGGGAGCTTGAAAGGGAGCTCGCAGTGTAAAAGAGCACAGCTCTTCCCATCCCACGACCACAAGTAGCTGGCCCCGGAGCCCCCGCAGATCCTCACGAAGAGAACGAGTGGGACGAGAAGGACCGTGCTGAGTGGGGAGCTGGGCCGTGGTATGCTGGAGGCAGGGCCTCTCCGTTTACCTGGCCCTCCCAGTCTGGCCCAAGGAAGAGCCGGCAGCCGGTAAGTGAGAGCCAAGGAGACCTTGAGTTGAAAACACTCCCACCTTCGTGTTTCCACCCCCTGTCCTCTGCGTGCAGCATGCATCCGCATCTTATTCTGTGACCGTAGAACACGAGGCGCCTGACACGAGCCTCCCAGGTGGTCGCGGCTGGGCCTGTGGGCTGTGGACCTGAGCAGACGGAGGCATGCAGGAAGGCCTGGCTGCGCTGGTGTCACGCCAAGCCTGTGCCTGGCGGGCTGGGATCGCAGATGTCCCTCCCAGGCAGCAGCCTCAGCACACACTTGGGGGAGGCGGCTGGGCTCCCGCTGCGAGCAGGCTGGGCAGCCACCAGCCCCGCCCACCGTGCGCTCCACCCCCAGGCGGGAGCACTGTTGGGCTCGGGGTGGGAGACCAGCCGACAGCCGGGAGCACCTTTCCACCCTCCTCGCTGCCATCATCCCAGCTCCGCCTGTCTGGTCTTCTCCTGCCTCACCAGGTCAGCAGGACCCCGTCCCTCCCGCCTTCCCCTCAGGGGGCATCCACCACTGAGCACCAGCTCATCTCCCTCCATTTGGCTTGGAGTCTGGTCGCCCTGGAGACCAGCTGGGCTCCTCTGAGGGAGCGTGAGCTGCTGCGGAGCCCCAGCCCGTCCTCGGTGTCCTGTGACGTGTAGTCACCTGAGCAGGGGTCGATATTCCCGTTGTTTAGGGCTCGTTATCCACGGGGCGTCTCACCAGCGGTTTGCTGGGAGCCAGTGGGCTTCACCTAGGAGAAATTCAAGGCCCAAAGGACCCAGCTTAAGGGTGGCTCCACGCTGCACCTGCTTCCCCAATCCAGAGCTAGGTCGAGACAAATGAGGCGGGGGAGGTCTTTATCTAAGGAGGCGCCCCGCAGGGAGGGGTCCCCGGCACCTGCGCCCGGACCTGTCGCCTGCCCCAACCGTCTCTGGTCTGCCGCCTGCTGTTTGCCCACACGGCTCCATGAGGCGTTGCAGGCATGCTATGATAATGCAGAGCTTCGTGTGTGCATTATAGCTAGCGTTCTTCTTCCTGACATTTCTTTCCATTTCTTTAGTAAAAACCACCAGGGATCCTGAAATTAGGATTCATAGTGGCCAGAGAAATTCTTGGCTGAAAACATCCAAGTCCACACAGGGGCAGGAAACAGGTTCCCTTTACGAAGTCTACACAAGCAGCCACACAGAACGTGGCTGATGTCAGGGCAAACCGTCTCCCCTGGGCCAACAGTTCGCTGGGCTCCTGGCCCCTCCTCCTGCCTGAGCAGACACGACCATTCCCACCTTGGCCCCTATCCAGCGCCTTTCTCCCCCGGGCTTCTCCTGCTCTGAACCAGGCCCCTGGCGTGACTGACACCCTCCTCCTCTGACTCTGTCAGCATTTCCTAGTTAAGACTTTAAATACAGATCACATGCCCCCAAGCTGGGTGCTGGCTTTCAGTCCCTCCACGCAGCCTGCAGCTAGGACATTTCACTTGTTGGGAGAATGCTCTGGAGGCTCCCTCTCTCCTTGTGCCACAGCGCAGCGGGGTGGGCACCCACGGTCTGGGGCATCCTACAAGGAGCAGCTAATGGGGGCAGGAAGAATTCCTCATGTTAAAAATTCCCTTGCCTTCACTGAGAACACTGGACTTTTGTTACCAAGTGGTCCCTGGCTCATCACCTTTAAGTCACAGACATGTGTGATTATCCTCTGAGTTCCAGAGAGCTGCCAGTTACGACTTACCTTTTCTTTTGTGTTTCTGCCTCTGTTTTGCAGAGTCTCACAATCTCATCTCCCCTACACAGTCTGTCAAATTTCCGCTGGCATAATCCTTTAACCGGAGCCATTTTAAGTGGCCACCACTGTGGTGTGAAACTGAACGGGGCTGGTGCCCGGCTGGCATCATCTCTAAGTCACAACCCTGGATGGCACCACCCAGACATTCTCACTTTACAAACAAGAAGATCGAGGCACAGAGAAGTTCATCGTCCTCCCACAGCAGGTTGAGAACTGAAATTCACATCTGTGCTTGAGGCTCTCCCTTTCCCGGGAGGTCCACGCATATCTGGACACCCATGCTGGTCCGTGCTAGTCTCCTGGGTGGGGCGTCCTTTCCTTCCTCTGAGGTCCCTTCAGACAGCCCACGGCAGGAGTTGAATGCACCGGCCATGGCCTTCAATCCGAGGGCCATCAGGTTGCCTCTGAGGTGCCCACAGCTCTCATCTGAAGGCACCATGTGACACTACATGCGGTCCAGAGGATACAGTGTCCTCCAGGGCCAGGAGCTGGGGCCTGTTTTCAGCTACTTAGTGATTTATCTGTGTGACGTTTGGGTCTCCTTTGCCTCCCAAAAGTCACCATGGAATACTTCTCTAGAATTTCGAAATAGGTCGGTTACTTAGTTCTATGCTGACATCATCACTTCTCACATAGAGTTTCCAAAATGCACATTCAAATCTGTATCTGATGAGAAATTCAAAATCCAGAAGGCCAATATGAATCTTAACACTTGGAATGTCACCTACAGATTTGACATGAAAATAATCCGCAGACTGAACTACTTTGCAATGAGTCTTGCTGCATCTGAGTCAGCACACAAAGCCCCCACGGGGACTCAGTGAAGATCTGACATCAAGAACATCAGACACTGATCCAGAAAATGGGCTTGGGGGGTGGAGGAGCAGGGAAGGAATGGTTTACATGGCTGAGCAAAGGCGGAAAAGTGGGAGGGCGAACGAGGATGCTGTCTGCGGGCAAGAAAAGCCACAGGCCAGTGTGTGAAGGCAGAGAGAGGGCGCTTGCGTGCACTGGTCTGGATGCCTGGCGCAGATCATAAAGACCGCAGGTTGCAAGCCCAGAACCGTCCACAGAGCACTGTTAGGTGAGTCACGTGAAGGGCACAGAGTCGCTGTGGTAGTTGGAGGATCTGTGGGGGCCTCAGATGTGTCCCCCAAACTCATATGCTCAAGTCCCAACATCAGAGCATAGTTGTATCACAGGTTAGTCTCACGAGAGCTAGCACCTTTCCCAGCCTCGTGGCTCCCAAGGCCGAGTTCTCCTTCCATGCTGTAAGGATTGTTTCGCCCATGGATCTCACTGTATGTAAATCTTGCTTTGTTGCCCTAATTTTTAATAAATAAATAAATACACAGAAAAGAAAGAAAAGTTCTTCTCCTGGATCAAGAGCATCTTGTGTGGTTCCAAAAGAGTCTGTGTCTCTTTCCGCCATGTATTTCCTAACCCGCCATGGTTGCAACAAGGCTCCCGCTGATTTTAAGCCACGCTAGAGAGAGCAAAAACCTTTTAATTAATAGAACTAACCAGATTAACCCGTGTAAACCGCTCAAGGAAGCTGTGCATCTTGGTAGCAGGGGGAGCTGTGCTTTGGCTGAGGAGTTTGCAAACTTGTTTCTAGAGAGGCCAGAGCGCATGGCGGAGCCCACCGAGTCCAGAGCATTTGTCTTCTGACAGAGCAGGGCTCTCTCTGGGGCTTTTTTGCACTCAGTTCCTTGACCCCAAGGCCTCCCCAGTAACCACAGTAATAAATACATATTTCAGATGCTATCTCCGTGGCTCCTTTCTTCTCTGTTAAATAGGAAGCAGTTTCTCTTCTACAACTACCACCAAAGTTGAACTATTGGAAAGGAACAATTGAATGACAGATTGCTTGTTCGGGATAATTGGATCGACAGAGCAGCGAGCAGTACGTTATGACAAAACACCCCTCAGAGGTGTCAAACTGCGGTAACTGACTGGACAGACACACAGGGCTCAGTCTTCCAGGGAAGAGAGGCTGCTTCTGAACCAGCCCACAACCAAAAAGTGAAACACTAGCAGACACGAGCTGGCCACCGGCCGGCTGGTGGACAGACAGCGGGTTCACCTCACACTGGATGTGGAGACGAGGCTGGGCAAGTGACTGCTCCGAGGCCGAGGGACATTCTGGACGACCCTGTGTCCTAACCGGCCCTCTGGGAAACAGCATTTATAGACAGAGATGGGGGGCCAGCCTCTCCTGAGGCTGAGCAGGGCCCTGGCTTGGGGACCCCTGGGGCTTTTTTAAATATCCCAAGCTATGTCCTTGGGATGCCAAGTCTGTGCCTGGCGTTTTGGCCAGAGTCCAAAGTCAGGTGGAGAGAGAGGCCACCGAGTCATTTCCCTTTGATCAGAGATGGCGGCTCATCCAGTCTGTGCCGGGGCGGGTGGCTGCCAGCTCCAGCCATGGCTGTGCCTCACCCCACAGGGCGTGACTAACGAGAGGCAGGACTCAGCCCAATCCTCCCTTGATTTGGATGGAAGGGAATTTGAGACAATCTCACCCCCCACGCCAGCCCCACGCTCCTCTGATATTGGCAGGGGGTGAGCTGTGTGACCCATGAGGTCTTTTTTCATGTCCAATGTCTGTGCTAAAAGGCATGGCTTTCAGATTAGTTTAAGCTGACGGTTTGTGAGGCTCTTGCATGGAATGCTCAGTTTGTTTCATTTTTTTTTAACTATGTGTATTTCATCAATTTAAAATCAAAGCAATATCAGCCAAAAAATAAAAAATTAAAAAATAAAAAGACACAAACTCTTTGTCTCTATCGTTACTTGGCTGTCGGTTTCCAAGCCGTGGGAAAACTCCAAAACCACCTACGGCCCGACCAGGCCTTTGCTGCTTTGGCAAAGTGACGGTCACACATGGACCACAAACTGTTTGGGCAACCTCCTGCTTGCTGATAGGCTCGGGATTCTGGCAACTCTAGAATATTCCAGAAAAAAATAACAGAAGACAGAAGGTCCCGTCGGTGTACCTGCATGCCACCAGAATGTCAACATCAAAATCAACAGCGATGGGGCTTGAACTGATGCTCACCATCTGGAGGGCCAGGAACCAGCGCCCGTCCCTTCTCTGCAAGCTGCAGGGCTGCTGTGTGGCCTCGGCAGCCGCCTGGAGGAACCTTGCTGCTTCAGTGGACACAGCGAGGACGGGGCCTTTCCACCCAGGCAGGGTGGCCTCCTGCACTTGTGACCGCACAGGCATCTGTTGAAATCCATCTGTTGAAGCTTGGAGGAAAATCTAGATTTGTGGAGAAAAGATACAGCTCATTCCCAAATTGACCCCAAACCTCTGACTTCAGACGCCACAGCCTCTCCCATCACGCATGGCCTCACCTTAAATCCATTAAGAAAGAGAAAGCGGCTAACTGGGAATCGGGTGATGGGGAGCCAAGCTCGGCCAGGATGGGTCAAGGGGTGATCTTCCACAGCCACCTGCATCATCGGTCTCAAGGCAAGCTGTGCGTAAGGCTGACCTTGAACTTGGGCTTTGTCTCCCACACCTGAAATCACCTTTTTTTTTTTTTTTAAGATTTATTTATTCATTCATACAGAACTGGGGTACAGGCCAGAGATGAGGAGGGTGAGAGGATTCACCAGAGACAGAGTGGGGAGCAGAACAGGGAGATGGACGAAGTACACTGCTGAGGGGAGCAGCGGGCGGGTCAGGAGAGGTCTGCCGCGCCATGTGGCTCTCCTCCGGGGCAGGCAGGGATTGAACTCATGTGGAAGTGGCTTAAGCTTCTTAGTGCAGTGCTTTAACCCACTGCGCCACCAGGGAGGGCCCTGAAATCACCTTTTTTATCCAGCAGCAAAGGAGAGGTTAGTAAGAGGGAGTCCCAGGTCCTGGGTTGGAGGACGCCACGGGAAGGAATGAGAGCTTTACCCTGCAGGTGCCAAAGGTGCCAATTGATTTGACATCATCATGATTGTCTCCATCGATTAAGCCCATCAATGAGTGAATGGAGGAATGGCAGGGATACCTTTGTGTGGACTCTACCAGTATCAAATTAGCATGGCGTTGGTTTTCCTTGTCTTTGTCAGCATTTCGAATTTAACTGGTCAGTGGATATGGCCCATCTACCAAAAAGATAGAGGGAGGGCGAGTGTGGAGCAGAGCCAGAAAACCAGATGTGAACTTGCTAATCACCTCTGCAAATGTCTGCAGCACGGGGGGTGGGGGCGAGTCTGTGAGCCCTCATGTGTCCACCCCTTTGCGCGTCCCCTCCATCCTATGCCCACCGGCTCTGGGGAAGAAGTGGAACCTCCCTTCTGCAATCCCCACCCCTTGTATCTTTCCCTCAGTCTTCCAGTTGGATCACAGAACCTGAAGAACATGCACTAAGTTTAAAACATGGCTGTTCTGAGCTACATACCAGAGACATCTTATGAGGGTAAAGTGGGGAATGGGATCGAAAATGGGGGTGGGGGACTATGGTGATGCACATGGGTGATCCGGCGATGGGAAACCCATGGGGATTACAAGTGAGATGGAAAAGGCACAAAATGATGTAAAAATAAAATATTATTTTTTTAAAAAATGACTGTTCTGGCCCTCCCTGGTGGCGCAGCGGGTTAAAGCACTGCACTGAGAAGCTAAAGCCACTTCCACATGAGTTCGATTCCCGCCTGCCCTGGAGGTGACCACATGGCGAGGCAGACCTCTCCTGACCCGCCCGCTGCTCCCCTCAGCAGTGGACTTTGATCATCTGCCTGTTCTGCTCCCCACTCTGTCTCTGGTGAATCCTATCACCCTCCACATCTCTGGCCTGTACCCCAGTTCTGTATGAATAAATAAATCTTTAAAAAAAAAAAATGACTGTTCTGGGCCCTCCCTGTTGGCTCAACATGCTAAAAGCACAGCACTGTGAAGCTGTCAGCAGCCACTGCAGCACAAGTTCCATCCCGGGCCAGGGAGCGACCCACAGGGCACGACAGACCTCTCCTGACCCGCCCACTGCTCCCCTCAGCAGTTACTTCATCAATCTGCCTGTTGTGCTCCCTGCTCTGTCTCTGGTGAGTCCTTTCACCACTCTTGAATCTCTGGCCTGTACCCCAGTTCTGTATGCATAAATAAATAAATCTTTGAAAAAACGGCTGTTCTTCTACATGCTCTTAACTTGTTGGGGTTCACTTTGCAGGACTTGGCTTGTGGGATAGCTTCATGGATGGGATCACAGCCTTCATCATGACTGAATTAGCACGTTGCCTTCCCTTCCTATTCATACACTCTGTTTGACTGCCACAAAACCTCTCTGGAGAACAGGGACCATTTGTTGGCATGACATGACACAGGAGGAAACAGACTTTGGGAGCCACAGGTCCTCGTGGCCACCCGTGAAGACTAGAAAGTGGAGACTTTTCCTGCCACAGCTTCCCTTTCATGGCATCTCAGAAACTCACATCCCTGAGAGCTGGGGGCTGCAGAGCACAGGACGGCGTCAGTGGAGTGGAAATAGGTGAGTGATGGCGGGACAGTAGAGCTAACCACACTGTGTGCCAGGCACCTGCAGATGTGATGAGCAAGGTTACATCCGGGTGCCTGGCTCTGCTCCACACTCGCCCTCCCTAGCCTGTGGTCAGAAGCACCCTACTTCCTGAATTTAAGTCGGCATGTACAGAGTCCCAGGAAGAATACATGTTTTTCGTTGTGGTATTTCTTCATGAGAAAGTTTTTAAAGGTTACAAAATCAAGTCTATTTCTCAAAGAGTCTCCATTCAAAAGAACAAAATGATACAATTTCGGTAGCTTCCAATAAGGGAAGGGGAGTGCTTGGCTTAATTGCAGCTAAATTTTTTATTATTATTTTATTTTATTATTTTATTTTATTTTTATTTTACAACAGTTTATTTTTACACCATTTTGTACATTTTTTTTCCCATCTCAGTTGTAATCCCCAAGGGTTTCCCATTACCAAGTCACCCGTGTGCCATCACCATAATCCCGTGCACTTCCCTCCCCACCCCCCTTTTTTGATCCCATTCCCCACTCCACCTCTGCAAAATGTTAATTGCAGCTAATTTTTGAAGATGTGTTTGTACAATTCCAATGGCCGTGGACCTTGCACGGAGAATGGTGAAGGACGCCAGGACCGACCGGGACATCAACTAACTGAAACAAGGTCCCAGGCCATCTTCACTTTTGTATCTTCCGAAGTGAAGGGAACATCCCCTGGCACGCCCTGAGCTGAGGGTAAATGACAGAAATAAATAAGAAGACATCAGAGAAGAAGTGAAATTTGAGAGGAAAGAGTTTTCTGTGCTTGCTAGAGCTGTTTCCTGACCCTGCGTTTCCCAAAGACAAACCTCTTTGTAGCTCCCCTAGATCGGAGACAGGCGAGAATAACTTTCAGGTTTCTTTTAGGATTATGGTACATTCTCGCTTAACATGTCAGTAGGTTCTTGGAAACTTCGACTTTCAGGGAAACATCAGGTAAGAATCCAGTCCTTGAATGACATCACCTCGCTCCACCTTGACAGGGCTTTCTTTGTCTCATCAATGTTATAATGACATGATCTTGAAAAAGTGAAGCTCCTTGAGACCTGCACTAAAGGTGCTGATTCTTCACCTAAGATGTCTTCTGTCATTTCACCCATCCATCCTGGGGCACACAGAGACCGTGACTACGGGGGAACTCAAACCGCATGCAGCCCGGGCAGTGAACCCCACGGTCCGCTGCATACATGGCCATGGGTCCCTCTTAGTGGCGAGTCTGCAGGCTGGAGGCAGGAGCAAGAAGCCTCTTGGCACACTTGGCGGTGAGGGGCGGAGCCTTGACTACACCGGCTCAGGGGACGCCCTTCGCTGTGAACCTGGGGTGCTCTCCTGGGGATTCAGGCAACGGTCCCCCAAATAAGCCACCGATGAGGCTGCAACAGGGCAGTGCTGGGCCTGCACATGCAGCCAGCGTCTCTCGCTTCTAGTTACCTGCCTTGCCTCTCCTTTCTCTGGGCAGCTTCTTTTGCGCTTTTCTCTTAAAACAATCCCCAGAGTCTCCCCCATCAGTGAGCAGACATGACTTTCGGCTCAGATCCTTATAGCTTTTTGGCAACAGACTCAGAATTCCACTTCCATAACCCTTGGCAAGAGATTGCTCGACTCAGCTCGTCTTCCCTGCCAACCCACTTAGGGTAGCGGCCCTGGCAGAGGCGCTTAACCTTGAAGCTACTGAAACTCAGAATGAAACTCGTGGCTCGCCTGGCCCTTCCCGGGGTTACAAAGGGCTCTGGGCACAGGTTCATGTGCCAGGTGTCTCTGGGTCACACTGGTTAATACATATATCTCCCCTGCTTTGGCCTTCTCCCCTTCATGCTGGTCCTAGTCCCCGGTGATCCTGAGGTAAACTGGACCTTTGAGGAACCAGAGAAGAGGAAGTTGTATTGGGGATGCCTTTGTTTGCACTGAAACTCACAGCCAGGTCAATGCTGTTGCTCCCTGATGAAGCCAGGGTCTGACATCTGGAAAACACACCTGCCACCTAATCCACCTGTCACTGTGTCCTGAAGGGGTGGGGCACACACCCCCGTAGGACATGAAGACTCCCCAGTGCCTGTGCCTGGAAGACGTGCTTAAAGTCTTTTCAAATGTATGGAGACAACAGCTGTACGTTATATGTTTTCCACTTACTAGAGGTGTAACAGGGTGAGAGCACGGGGCTCTCAGTTGCACCTGGTGAAGAGAGGAATCCTCCCCACCAATGTCCTCACCCATGCAGCGTGCTCAGGCGCACACGTACAGCACCCTTCATGAGAAACGGGGTTGGCTGCACCAGCCAAAAGCTGTCGCAGAGCAACAAAGAACGGATAGCGCTTGAGCGGACGGCTTGGAAGGACCACCTGCCTTCTTTCTGTCTACATGTCGTCTTTTCAAGATAGATAACTCGTGGAGCCTCCCTGATGGTGCAGGGGTTAGAGTCTCAACGCTATCCAGCTATCGCCAGACACTCTGGCATGAGCTCGACCCCTGGCCAGCGAGCTGACCCACATGGCACAGCAGACCCCTTCTGTCTCCCCACAGCAGTGGATTTCAGTGGGTCTGCCTGCTCTGCTCCCCACTCTGTCTCTGGTGACTCCTCTCACCCCCTCCAAACTCTGGCCTGCACCCCAGCTCTTGTGTGCATAAATAAATAAAAACAACTCAAAAAATAGGTAACTTGTGGAAATGTATGTTTTCATTCTGAATATATACCCAATGCCATACATACCTTTCATATCCTTTGTCATCAGGGAAGTCCGCAGCGGCAAAAGCTCTGGTCTCAGAACCTGAACCTGCTGCTAGCTGTCAGGGTGGCTGGACCTGGGCTTACTTTGACTCTATGGCCACGTGACCTGGAAAGAGGCTAGACACAGAGAGGGCACATCACAGGGCCCGGTGAGCTACAAGAAAGGCTGGAAACTCACAGACGGATCTAGGCAAGACCATGCACCCCCGGACACACGCACTAAGGGGCAAGCCTGTCTGATGCCATTCACAGGGATCCTCACCACAATGCCATTGCATGTGTGCATATTCTGTGTCTACATATGGTATGAAGGACTAAGGAGGGGATCACCAAGAAGAACCCCAGGAAGCCCAAGCTCGCTCTTGCCTGTGTAATATGCTGTAGGAGAATTTCACCTGTGTCCTGAGGTGTTTGGGGGGCTTGAGAAAACGCGCCTCAGTCAGACGACCTGTGGCCTAGCTGTCGGGGTACGGTGGGGCTCGGTGACAGGGACAGGAGGGGGACCCTGGAGAGGGAGGCTGGGGCAGGCTGAGAGACGACACTGGCCAGAAGGCTGCTCTCCAGATTTGGATCCCGGAGGGTGGAGGAGGCGGGGGAGTCCGCCCTCGGAGTGAAGAAGTGAGGACCCAGACTATGACATTTAAAGAGAGAATTGGAGTCATGAAGACCAGAAGCTGGACAGGACCAATGATTGCAGTGAGGAGGGGCGAGTGCGGCCCCAGTGGGGAGACTGCGGAGCCCAGGGCTGAGCTGCAGCGCCCGCCCCCCACGTGTGGTCTTCGGGGCTTCAGGGGTTCAGCAGGTTCACGGAGACAAGTGTGTTTTTCTGAGAAAATATGGTGGTTCCAATGGTGACTCATGATTGAATGTTCTCGCATCAGTCCCCCCTCTCTGCTGGAGAAAAATGGGATCTCTGAATTGGGAAAAAATAGACCAGCAAATCTGTTGGCTCCTGTCTGTGACTGTGGAAGCCTCTGCGAATCATTTTCCACACTCTCCCCGGCTGTTCTCTGGTCCCCTTCGAGGCTCTTGTGCTTTGGGGTACATCAGTGCTGAGTGTCTGACCATGCATTTTGGGTAAGCTTCCGTGCTGAGGAAAGAGGTGTTAATTTTTAGAAACAATTATCATGATGACCTTGATGATTAAGTAGGATAATTAAACGGCGTTGTGACTAATATGTTTTATATCATAAACATTGCTTTCTGATCTACTTACTGGGGGGAAATGCCATTTTTGAAAAGAAATGAGTATTTTTTAACATGATTAGCAAGCCATCTGTTGACATTTCGGTGCAATCTCTCATGAAAGTCCCTAGCTTACAGCTTCAGTTTTATCATAGCAAGAACCCAAAATAGGACTGCCTTTTGCAGTTACATCAAAATAAGGTGATTTAGAAAGGGCACTCTTTAGAAAATGTAGACACACATCTCCAATATACCTAGGCCCTCTCTCTGGAGGCTGTGGGAAGCGCCGACTTAATGTTCAGTACATTGAGGAGCAGTTTTACTCCTGCCCCCCCACCCCCTCGTCCTTGGGTAGGAAGAATACAGACACATTTCGGGTTGACAGGGAGCTGGGTCCGAGTCCTCCATGCACCAGAATTCTTTCAGTCGCGGGTGATAGAGAAGCACCTAAGAACTAGCAGCAAGAAGAGTGATGGTTAGTCATGATCACACGGCGAAAGGACGAGGTGGGGCTGGCGAGGGAATGAGCTCACAGTGAGCCCCTCCTGCTGTCCCGCCCCCAGGCGTGTGCCCATCAGATTCCCAAGAGGCCACTCAGCATGGCCGGTCACGGTCAGGGGTCTTGCCAAGATGCTGATCAGAAAAGGGGGCTGTTCTCAGCCCCACCTCAAACAGACATGGGGTCACGCCGCCCAGCAGACTGACTGCAGTGGCCTGGGGCTGAGGTTCCTGAGTGCCCTAGCCCTGCCAGGGGAAACCAGCAGACAGCAGCTGGGGGCTGATTCCACGGCCTCTTGCAAATGGCCCAGTTCGGGGAGTGCCCACTGGTCATCCATGGACCCAGAATTGCGAGCACAGCCTGGGGAGTGAACGCCACGGAGTACGTGAGCGGTGTTCTTGGGACGGTCAGCTGCTGTGCCCTGCCCCTGGACTCCCACTTGAGGCCTAGGCACCCTCGCGGTATTCACAGGGAGGAAACCCAGCTAGCGGAGGGTGGGTGACTTGAGTGATCTATGTTGCTAGAGACTAGAAGGATCGGGATTTCAACTGCGTGAGCCGGGACACACCCGAGTCCCAGGCATCTGGAAATCCCAGGAGAGGCCCCAGTGGCGGGAGCAAGAGCAGTTGACTTTCTAGGCAGAGAACAGGGCACGGAGAGCCGAACTCTGGCGCCCACGGAGTCCCACACTGCTGGTGTGGGGCTCCCTGCCAGAGTGGGCGCTGCCCCCCAGCCCCTCGGGAACGGCCAGGACCAGCCGAGCACCCTCCTGGGGGCCGCAGGCACTCTGGACACACTGGTTGCCAAGCCTCTCTAATCCTCCATTCTTGTTCTCCTGCTGGTGACCGTGAATCACTTAGCACAAGAATGAGTCAGCTCCAAAGCAGGCACCAAAGCTGTGGACCCCGGGGCCGGGGGGGGGGGGGGTCCTTATATAGGGCTGTGACCCCCCTCTTCCTCTGACTTGTCACGTGGCTGTCGGTGAGTTGCTGGGCCTGAGACTCCTCAGCCATAAAACAAGTGTGTTCAGACACACCCCAAGTCCCACTGGAACTAGCTGTGTGTGCCTGGTCTCCGGGCGCTTCATGTGTTCTTTGAGGGCTTCACCTCCCCGGCGGAGGCCTGAAACTTTCACTGGCTTGTTACATGATCAGGGCAGCTGTGGACAGGGGCTCCGGGTCCTGCTCAGGCGTCACATCCTGCCGGGCCGCAGCTCTGGCCCCGGCCTGTTGTCCGTCATGCAGAGGCCACCCCGCCACCTTCCACCCCACGTCAGCCAATGCAACCCTCCGCCCTTCCGTGGACCTCTGTGCCTTTGTGGGAGCCCCCCGGGATGCCCCGTGGCCTGTCCCTACCTCAGGCTCAGTGGCGTGGGGTAGTTCCTCAACATGTCTGGCCTTCATGTTGTTATAGGGCACCTCAATTCAGAGAGAGGCACCCTTGAAGCCCCAAAACCTGCCTGCTCTAAGTGGGTTCTGCCATCTGCCGCAACAAGACAAAACATATAAAGCTTTAATGAAAAGTGACTTTAATACAGTGAATATACAATATGGAACACAAAGAATGTAACTTCTGAATCAAACACCTGAAGTGACCCGTCCCCTCATGGGCAAAAGTCAACCCAAAAGGGATTGGCCCAGAGCAAGGCCTGAAAGCTGCCACAAGACTAAAGCACCTTCTGGCCAGGACCCATGGAAAAGGGTCAGAAATGGCCAGACAAATCTGAGAGGAAAAGAGCAAAATCAAAATCAATATAAACACTGCCATAGTCACCTCCCTACAGGTATCTCACCCACATCTGCCTTAACCAAGCCAGGGTCAGGAAACAAGCCCGGTTTCTTCATCACATGTTTGCTGCTCCATGTGGCTTCCTTAGGTCTCCTTCTCCATCTGCCTTCCTTCTCTCTTCTTCTCTCTCCTTTTTCTCTGCTCAGTTCCACCCTCCTTCTGGGTGGGGCAGGGAACCTGGAACTTCCCTTCTCCTAGAGACCACCCAGTTACAATGTCTTCCCTGTTATTCTCACCCCTTGATGAGCCAGGACATAAGACGAAGACTGCCTGTGAGCAGAATGCAGATGACACGGGTGATCCCCCAGTCTGTACTAACACCTGGGTTCTCCAGCTCGTTGTAGGCCCCAGGACCCCAGCACCGTCTCCACCCAGAGGGAAGCTAGGGCCCAGTGCAGAATGCTCACTGCTCCCCCCCCCCCCCCCCGGTCTCCCTCTCTCTCCTGCTTCAGCTCAAAGGGTTGCCCAGCGTGTGGGAGATACCACAACTTCTACAACTCCTCCCACTGGCATCCCTTTTCCAAGCATTCTACTTTCACACAGAAAGCATAACTGTTCAACTAAGAAGTTAAGAAACTCGTTGTTTGACTGTGGGGTTTCACCTGACCCTCTTCTTCACAGCAAAGGTGACTCTTCTGTTGGTCTGAATGTGGAGACACCCTCGGTCTCCCAGTGCAAAGATGGGAACTCAGTGGACACAGCCACGGGGGTGACACCACTTTGCTCATCCACACGCTCGCTGTCACCCTACACCTTAGCTAACGAATGTGGTTCCCAACCACCTTCACAGCAGAGCCGGACATGGGGAACATCACGTGTGCATGAAACTGTATTTAGTGAATGATGCAAAACTGTAAAATCAGAAAATAATTAGCCAAAAGCAAACTAGTGGACTGGTAAGCCATGACCCACCAACTTGAAAAGTATTAGACAGAGTTTGGAGATAACTGGAAAGAACATAGACTCCTTCCATCCTGTTAAGTCAAGAAAGAAGAGAAAATCAGGTTGCAAAGTCCCGCCCAGGCCAACTCTGTGTGTCCTTTCGAAGACTGTTTGGAATAAAGAACGGGTGGGGGGAGGAGAGTGTTTTCCCAGTGCTAGAGTGATGTGTGATTTTTTTTTTTCCCTTTCTATTTTCCAGTCTCTGATTTTACAGTGAGATAGTGGAATTTGTTTTCCTTCAATTAGAGAGTGTATTGTGAACTTATTATTAATAAGGAGCACGCATACCTCTGATCTGTCTCCAAAGTGCATTTTGCACCCCTCACCCCCAGGAGGCCTTCCCTGAGGGCTCCCCCACCCTAAGCCCCACCCAGAGGGGCGTCTCCATCCTGTGAGCCCTCCAGGCTTGACTGCAAGCTCCTCTCCTTTGCCCTGTACTTAGGATTTCAATGCCGAAACCTTCCCAAGCCCCATTTTAATAAGATCAGATCATCTATGTCTTGTTATTAAAAAAAAAAAAAACTCAAATAATTACATGTGATTTATTCCTGGTCACTTGTGTAATTGGATGAGCCGTGAGGAAATGGGGCTTGGCGGAGGCGGGGTCGGGAAAGCGGTGAGGGGCTGTGGGCTGTGGCGCCTGGCTCAGGCAGCTCCTTTCAAATCGGAACCCGCAAAGGACAAAGGCCCCTGGAAGCATGCACGTCTCCAAAATCCTAGAGAGCTTTATTTTCTGAGTGATTCTCCAGGCACAGTCCAACACCCGCGCACTGAATCAGCAGGAGCTGACGCACGCAGTGTCTCCAAACCTCGGGGAAGAGGTGCGTTTGGGAATGATCAGCTTTCCCCGCAGCAGCGGGAAGCAGTGAGTGCAGAGGACCTGCACCCCAGATCTCATCACTGCGCACCCCGTCCAAAGGCACTCTTGGGTTCCTTGGGCTTCCTGGGCTCTGAGGAGCCCCGCCCCGCCGCCCCAGGCAAAGCCCAGCTCTCATGTCCCTCCTAGCTCAGGGCTCCATCTCCTCCCTGTAGCCCCAAGCCTTGGCTTGTTCCCCAGGAACTTTGACGTCCAGAGGACTCCTGACTTCCTCCCCTGAGCCTGAAGGTGGTCTTGACTGTCCTGGGAGAGCTTTAAAGCCTCCCAGATGCATTGTGAGGCTACAATGGCTCCTGATTAAAACATGGTATCAGTGCAGAAGGGGCAGGAGCCCAGCTCTCTGCGAAGGAGGTTTCAAGCCTGTTTCAAAGCTACAATACAAAAAAAGTACTTAGGGGGCTCGAGACCCCCTCTCCAGACATTGTCTTCCCCTCATCAGGGGGGCATTGCCTTGGGGTAACCCCCAGAGGAAATTTTAATTACAATATTTGATTTCTGCACCTCCTACCTGGTGGTGTTGCTAAATGTGTTGCTTGCAAAAGGTCAGGGAGTTGCCTGGAAGAAAATGAGAATACTTCAGCTCCTCGGGAACCAGGGGAAGGAGTCCTCCCGGCCGGACGGAGGTCTGCAGCTCCTCCACCGTCCTGCTCCGAAAGACACCTTCATGCCTCCCTCAGTCAAAGCCCAGCTTGCCGGGAAATGGGTTAACAGTGAGCCTACTCAGGCTGGATACGCAGCGAAGGAAGCCCCGTCTCAGTGGCTGCCATGGCCACTTAGATGCGGGGTCTGGGGCCGGCCCTGGCAAGGCCAATCGGCTGAGCTGCTCCAGTCCTGCCGGCCCCCACGGCGACTCTTGCTCGGCCGTCAGCGCTGTCAGTCCCCAGCGGGAGCAGGTTGACTCTAGCCTGTGTTCCTGCCGACTCGGTGGGTGCCCCAAGTCCCCGTGTGGGGGACCTGCTCCCTGGCCTGGAGCTCCATTGGGTCGGCACCCTCTGACACGCATGCCAGGGGCACCCTAGAGTCCCAGGGCCTCCGGAGCTGAGGCCTTTGCAGGGCGCGGTCACTTATGCCCACCCTGACTTTCCATTTAATGGTGTCAAAAATGTCACATCCCTGTGACAGTCATCAGCCCTTCACTGTAATGCAACTTGGTGGCATAGATGGCACCGTTGCGTGTAAAATTTCTATTGAAATAATGCCATCCGAAGCCTTTTAACAGAAGATAATGACATGAGAACTCTGGGAGCGAAGGAAACAATCTCGAATGAGGACTTTGAAATAACAAAAAGCAAGTCGTGCTGTCTTATTTTCTGTCTTCTAATTTTTGCTTTCTGGCTCTTTTTCTGACTATTGACTTCCTCGGTTCCCCCAAATGCCCCTGTGAGGGTGCGGCCCCTCTGGTGAACCGAAAGGGCTGTGCTACCCCTTCTGACTCAGGCCTTGACTGCCTGGGGTGGCCACCCCTGCTCTCCAGGGCCTCGAGAGAGGGTCAGAGGCTCACAGCAATGCTGTGGCTTTGGATGACCGCCATGCTGATGAAGATCAGCTAGAACCTGACGGCCGTGCATTGACGCACAGTCTCTTCACCGAACCCCAAAAGCAGAAGTCATCTTAGTCCGTGAAGGCAGGGAGGGGTCACCTGCTAGGCGGGCGGGGGGGGGGTGAAACCTCATCCCACCCTGTGCTTTATCATCCACCTCCTTGGGAGGAAACATTTTCTGTGAAGTCCCACACACACCTCCAGGTTTGGAAAATCTGCATTGGTACCAAATAACCCGAGCACCGTGTCTGCAGCCCCAGGAAAGAGCTGCACGCCCGGGCTCCCATCAGCTGCAGAAGCAGGCCGGGGCGGGTGTCAGTCCAACCGCACCTTCGGTCCCAAGTGCATCTGCGCTTCCGGGCTGGCTCTGACTTCCTGCGAAGGGCACAGGGAAAGTAGCAGGTGACAGGAGCGGTGGGAGGCACACGAGGCCTCGCAGAGACCCTGAACAGCAGCCTTCTCTGTCTGCTTCTTGTAGCCAGTCGGGCCCACCCGCCCCTCCTGCTCTGGGATCAGCAGGGCACATGTGGCCTTGACCTTGCTGTCTGGCGGTTGTCTCAGAGGAAAGACAGAGGCAGATGGAGGGCTGCGGGTGTTTAAAAAGGGCCTGACATCCCCATGGCGTGCCTTGAAACGGGACACAGGGCCCGAGGGGCAAGGTGGTTCTTAGACACCACAGACTCCAGTCTGCCGCCCTAGACAAAGCCGCCTGGGCCTCTGGCCCACCCCTCGAGGGGACCCAGCCCCCTCTGCATTTCTGTCAGAGGCAGGAGCTGAGTCCTATAAGAAAGAAACCAAATGTGATGGGGGTCGGGAGAGGAGGAGGACGGTGCACTGTCATCCAGCCGGCCGCAGTGCCCAGCTCTCCTTGTCCAGGCACCCCCAACCCTTATCGTGATGAGGGGCCCTCCACTCCCAATCCCAGCACAGTGCAGGCAGCCCGCAGCAGAATCAGGCTGTTTTCTAAGGGCTCAGGCTGGGACACCTGGGGTGGGGACTCAGCGTGCACCCCCTTATCCCGAGCAAGCTGCTCTGCGCCCTCCTCGGGTCAGGGCTCAGGAGTGTGATGAACAGTGACTCAGTGGCCAGGACAGAGCGACGCTCACTGCCGGCCGCGCGAGGTTGGTCTTTGCTCACCCCCTGCAAAGGGCAAAGTGACTTAGTGGCCAGATAATGTATTTTCCATTGAGCAGCCCCAAGTAGGTCAACCAGATTTTGGTTCCTAAAAAGAGAAGACAATGTTGTTTGGGTTGCAGGGCAGGCAGAGTTTCAGTGCTGCCAGCTCATCGTTCTGGGCACTCCCAAGTCTTAGCGCCCTGTCACAGGAGTGACTATGGGGTTTGATATGTCCAATGTCCACCCCTGGGACTGAATCCAGTCTGTGTCACCAGACCTTGTGACCCTTAGGCTTCACAGTCTCCAAGAGGCCAGGCTGTGTGACCATCCCATTAAAGTCTGGCCAGCTCTGAATTCTGAGCTCACTTTGCTCTATCATCTGTTTCCTAACCCTCTCTGCATGCCCCCACCCCACTTCCAGGCCCACTGGGCCCTCATCTCCCCTCTCCAGCAGCCCCCGCTGTCAGTGACCCGTGAGCTCAACCCACTTTGCTGTTCACACACTCGCGGGCTTGGGCAGGCGGCTTTTGGCTCATCTCGCCTGGTTCTGTGGTTCCCCAAGGTGGGACTCTTGACAGTGGCCCCCAGTGATGGCCCCGGACAGCCCTCAGGCTCCCACCCCACAGCGGCTGTGACCTTGAGCACGCCCTCAGCCTCCCCATTCCATCTCCAGTGGGCCACTCGAGATGAAGGTGCTGTGACAGCTCAAGCTGTCGCTCCCCAGGACAACTATCACCCAGGCCCTCAGCTCCTGCACTGCCTGTTTACCACAATGGGACCCACAGGTGGACTGTCCACCCCAGGTAGGCCTCACTGTTGAAACCACTTTGTGCAGCCTGCAAATGAGGCCCTGATGCTCAGAAGCACTGATTAGTGGCAAGCAGTCGAGGTGTATGACTTTATTTTCCCCAAAATGAGGAAGAGAGGGAGTCATCTATTATTTTTCAGAGAGTAAAGCATTTATATATTTATAGCAAATCTTTACTTTTTTTCAGATCATCATAAATACATATAGGTATATATAGTTTATTTTTATATCATTTTGTGCCTTTTTCCATCTCAGCTGCAATCCCCGTGGGCTTCTCATCACCAAATCACCCGCCGTGTGCCAACATCATAGTCCCTGCTCTCCCCACAACCGTTTTTGATCCCGTTCCCCACTCCACCCCCGTACAATGTCTCTGGCATATAGCTGTTCATTATTATTATTATTTTCTCCGCTGATCCTTCATATTCCTGCTTTCTGGCTTATGTCACTAAGCACCACCCATGTCGCTGCAAAAGGCATGTGCTTATCTTTTTTTATAAATCTTTACTTTTTTTAGAAAACCTTTCTTCCTCAGTGAAGGTCATCCCTGATGACCATAAACCATTATTATTATTTTTGTGAACAGTCTCCCCTGAGGATGGTGGTTAACACTGTGAACGCCCTGTCTCTGCCCAGAGACCCACTCTGAGGTGGTGAGAGACTGCCTGGGGGATGCCTGCCTTTGGATTCCGAGAGCTCGGTCTTCCTGGACGCCGGTGGCAGGAGTCCAGTCGAGGTTTGAAGTTCCACCGACACCGCCTCCTTTCCGTCATGACTGATCGGCTTCCAGAAGCCGAGTTCCGTGGCAGCCACGCTGTGTCTGGGAGTGTGCGCCCCAGACCAGACTGTACCTGTGTGCTCCCTTCTCCCGTCAGCTGGAGACCCCACGCCCTCATCTTCCCTGGCAGGGATCAAACAGCCTTTCCACCACCTCTGATTAAACGTGCCCTGCTCACAGTGCGGCCATCTGGCAGAGCGACACCCACCGCCTTCTCATTTTTCCAGACTTCGAGGTCAGACAGTGCCCAGACTCACAAATAATAGTCAAATTATACAGGAAGTTGTCAAAGGGGTCCGAACACAGACAGAAGTGACCCCTGACCCCATGACAGGTCAAAGGTCTGGTTCAAGTTTCTCCTTCTTCATCTGGCACCCACAGACACAATAAAGACAGCCCTTGAATGAAACCATTTGTAAAGTCTACTTTCCCCCCTTGTTTGGAAAGTTTTTCTCTTCCTGCAACTTGAATGTTACTTTTTGAAATTGCATTCGCTCTTCTCATCCGAGAAGACATTTTATATGAAAAGTCTAGGTTTCTTTCTCAAGAAAGGGCTCAACTTGGGATATTTTCTCCTCTCTAAATTTAGATGTAGACTTTTTTTTTCTTTTTAGTCAGAAAAGGCACCAGTAAATACGGCTGTCTGCCGAGCACATCCAAACGCTGAACACCTCCCAGTGAGCCTAAAATTATTTTAAGATCCACACAGGCAGTGAGAAAAAGGGAAAAAAAAAATGCAGTGGGAAGTGGAGACATTGTCACCCGGGAAGGACAAGAAAGCCAAGTGGAGAAGAACCGTCAGGTATTTTTAAAGACCCAAAGACTCCCTTGTGACACTGAGCTGAGGGAGGGGACCCTTGGGATCCGTCTCCCTCCTGCCCGGGCCACAGGACACTTACTCCCATGGTCGTGCAACTCCACACCTCTCCGGGCTAGAGACTGAGGCATGTAGGCCAAGACATGCAAGCTTTACTTGTCTGCTTTTAAGTTGTTTGAGAGAGGAAACAGCAGGCGCTAAGTAACATTCCTGTACCGCGCTGTCCTCCGAGAAGCATCTCCAAGAGACATGCCCCACTCGGATGGTTCCGGAAGGGTCTTTCAATCAGGGGTGGGAAGCAGCAGGCAGGAGCCACGCCTGGCCAGTGGGGTGCTGGGTCAGCTCCATTCACAGCAACTGCACGCAGGAGGTGACCGATAACATCTGTTGACTGGATAACTGAGGAGCCTCAGAATGAGACTTCGTGGCCTGGACACACCACACTGTGAGGTCTCCTTAGCCACATGGCTGGAGTTGAAGTGCTCTGGGATCAAATAAATGGGTGTTTCATGGAGAGCCCCTGAAATGAACTCACTGGCCCACCATCTAAGGTTAGATGTCACGACACCACCCAGGGACATGAGTCCCTACTGAGAGGAGGCAGCAAGTCAACTCAACGTACCAGGTGAGATGCTGTGAGTCTCCAGTGAACGAAAACCAAACAACGAATCAACTCAACGACTCGCCAGTGACCAATTGCTGCGAGGACTCTGGCTGTGGGTGGCAGAGACACACAGCTGGACCCCAACTCTTTGCAGCGTCTGCTCTCAGCATGTCCATCGCTGCCCGCCATCACCTCCGCATTTCAAGTGCAAAAGGGGGAACAGCTGGGCGCCTCTCTGTCCCTCCTACCCTCAAGGGCACCAGCATCCCCATGTCTACTTTGTATCATGGACCTCGATACCCCAACATAGCGATTTTTAGGGACGATGTAACAAAGATCCATAAGCTGAGTGATTCTGAGTGACAGAAGTGTAGAGCCCAGAGTTCTGGAGACCAGAGGTGCAGAGTGAAGCCATCAGTAGTTCACCTCCAAACTTCTGGAGGCGGTCGGTTCCCTGCGTCTCAGCCCCTGGTGGCCACGGGTTTCTTGACTTCTGACACGGCGCTCCTGTCTCTGCTGTCTCCACACGGTCCTTCTGCATCTTCAGCCTGCCTGGCCTTAGTGCTTCTCTGTCCAAATTTCCCTCTTCATAAAAGCCAGAGGTCCTATTGGGGTAACCTCACCCTTTGACTGTATCTTCACTAATTGCACAGCCTTGTGTCCAAGTAAGGCCCATCAGAAGCCCTGGCTCTACACCTGTCCAGACAGTGGGGGGCTGCCAATAAGTTCCTTTCAGGGTGAAACATCTGCTTCATGGCCCCCTGATGTCACTAGCTCAAGCCCTGTGGTGGAGAGGTCTTAACAGAGTATGTGTCCAGGCCAGGAGGATCTGGATGTTTTGGCCCTCCCTGCAAACGTCTTTCCCTATTTGAGGGAGAAAGTGAACCTTAGCTGAAAGAATCTAGGGAGAAGATGAAACGTGTTAAGGGGGGCAAACCCAGAGTCCCTAAAACAGAAACACCAGGTGAAATGGACATCTACCTGGAGGGAAATTTGCGACCTTCCAGATTCCATCCTCTCTCACTCGTCTCTTAAACAGTTCCTTCACTCACTGTCTTCTCTAGAAGAAAGTCTATCCTTAATAATCAATTCTATAAAGCAATAAGCTGGTCTTGTTTAAATAAAAGCCTCCTCGGAATGTTGGCATGCCAGGCAACGTCTGAGATGTTAGCAATTGTAGGATGTCATGATTATCTTTGTATCAGTAAGTTGATGCCACAAAAATGCTGTGTAACCTTCAGGATACAAGGTCGTGGGTGGGACTCGAGTCCGCCCCTCAGTGGGCGTGGCTGAGTGAGCTGACGGCCAGTCTGGATGGGGCCCAGTCGCAGGTCTGAGGACAGCAAGGTGTGGGCTGCTCTCAGATAACAGAACGTGGTGCTGGCCTCTTCCCACCCACCATGGAGCCAGCAGGGGCCTGAGCACATCTTCCCAAGGCACAGAAAATTTCTCTCTGCTCACACCATAGCTGCTAACATCACGCGACCAAAGCCTGAATCCCGGGGTTGGGAAGACCAACGGCATCCATACTGGGCACCACCACTTCCCACGGGGGCAGACGACAGCAGAGTAAAGAGATCGCTGGACTGTGGAGTACGAGGACTTGGCCCGTTCAGGTGGCGGCAGGTGCCACACACAGACAAGTTAAGGGAAGCAGCGTGCACCTTAGTAAGAGAAATCACTCTCCCTCCCTCCTCTCGTTCATCTAGCTGGGGCGATCAGGTAATCTTTCACATTGAAAGTCAATTAAAGATCATTTTCAAACTGAATTAGGAAGCAGTTCAGAGAGCACCTCTTGAAATAAATAGGTACTTCGAGAAATGACAAAGCCAAGAGACGACCTACTACTTTGATCATCCTTGTCAACCAGCAGGCCCTCATCCTCTTTCCGTGGGTAAGAAATTAACAAGTGTATGAAGTGAAGTCTTAAATATACGTGCACTTGGTCTCTCATCACGTCTTTGGGGCACCGTGCTGGGGGAGCTATAGGTACACACCAGCTCTGGCAGGAAATGCTCCCGTGCACAGACACCCCGGTGCCGGGCAAGCAGGGGTGTCCTGACGCCGAGTCAGCATTTCTCACCACAGTCTGTCTCACGGCGCACCCTGCTCTGGCACCAGGGCCTGGAGCCACCCGGTGCCTGCTGACTGACTGTGAATGGAGTTCCTACAGCCACTCCTCTGGTGTGACCATAGCTAAAAGGGCTCATGGATCTTGACACCACTGGTCCACCTTAGGGTTCAACCCCGGGCGGGTACAGCCAATGGGCGGAGCAGTTGGCCAAAGTTGGGCCCAACAGCCCTCGGTGTACCGCCTCCCAGTATGTTTGCCAGCAGGAGTTTCTCAAATCTCACTCTTCTGAAGAGTGGAGGGGACTGGCTGTAGCCATCTCCCTGTCTGATACTCTGAGGTGAGAAGTCAAAGTCAGCACAGTACAAAATTCTAGCCCTCGGGCTTCATGATGAGCAGCTCCCTCCTGGGACTCTCGGGAATCCCACTGCAGGGCTCGTCATCAGTGCAAACTCGGGTGTGCTGGAAACAGGCTGCTCATCAATACAATTCCTACCACCCAGGAACTGCCAGGGTTCCAGGGCCTCTAGACCATGGAAGGAAGACAGGCACCCAAGACTCACTTTGTTATCACCCTCAGTCTGTTAGCGGGGGCTGTGAGCCTCTGATAATGAGGCTTCAGGGTCAGCCAACATCAAAACTTACTCCCCATTTGGGGCTCGGAGGGCCCAACCCTGGGTGTGACTTGCTGGACCTCACAGTCTGGCACAGAGGCCTGAGGAGGGTGTGTGGCTTCTGGCCTGTCACACAGGTAGAGCCTTGAGTCCTTGCCCACGGGAGGTCCACACCCTGCAGCACAAGCCAGGCCCTGTGAACTGCAACTTCCCGGCCCGCACACGGGTCTTCTTGACCTGGTTCCGTTCTCTCCAGACTCCTGTTCTTGCACGGTGCTCCCTGCACACACCAGGGCTTCTGCCTGGATACTGTTCTGCCTTCTCACGCATCCTCAAAGTGTTGGCTCAGGCCCTCCTCATTTTGAGAAACCCCCTTGACACCCCAGATAAGTGGGGACAGGGGCCCCCTTGGCCCTGCTGCTCTGTGTGGTGCACTCTGTGGCTCCCTGCCAATCTCCCCAGAAAGGGGTTTCCCTTTGCACCCAGGGCTCATGCCCCATCTCCTAAGTTGTGTGGGCCACGTATCGATTACACAGAAAATTAGGGCTCAAACGGGCACACTTCGGGCCACTCCAAGCAGGGGGGCAAGGGGGTATGGGTGTGACCCCAGACCTCCCTTCCCCACCAGCCTAGTCAGAGTCGTCTCCGGAGGGGCCCCTGTGTGTCACCTGGAGTCCGCTGGGAAGCCCCGAGCCCATGAAGCCCCCAGCCAGGCGCTGGGGTATGAGAGCCACACGCTGATCTCTGTGATTCCCAGCATGAGACGAGATGAGGACAGTCAGGCCGGGAGGAATCAGGGTGAGGCTGGGGACTGCGGGCGGCAGCGGTTTGGACGTCAGCGAGCTGGTCCCAAAACACTCTCGCTGCCCATCAGCATCACTGGCCAGCTTCGTCCTCCCAGGAGGGCTCAGGGGCTAACCCCACAGCAGAACTGGAGCCCCCAAGTGGAGGGGGCTCCCTGGGCCCCGCAGAGGCCACACTGGGAGACGTACAGTAGACCGGGCATTTCGCCAGCTTCTCCTCACTGAGCCCCCACAACAGGTGGAAGGGTTCTGATGCCGTCACCCCCACTTTAGAGGCACAAGTCCATCCCGACACCTGGAAGACCCCAGCCCACACAATCAACACTGTTGTCATGCTCTCTCTCAACACAGTCTGTACCCCATTGTTTCTCCCTATCTCATCCGCCGTCTGCCCGTCAGCCATCCTGCCCGCCGGTGTGGCCAGAGGGCTTGCGGTCTGCCCCTGCTGAGGACGCCCTGGCTACAGCATTCACTGTGAATGTGAAGTCCCTGTTTAGTGGTGAAGACCATCGACACTGCATGCTCACGGTGTAGTGATCCACCTGCTCTTTATCTCTTCTCTCATGTGTTCAATTATCCATCCACATAGAGAACGTGCATTCAGTTCTCTCAGTAGTCTGCAGCAAGGGGCAACAAAGGCAGGCGTGGCGAGTGCCACAATGAGGAGGCTCTGCCCAGCTGACCCTGACCGTCCATTTTCAAACGTGATTTAAGTGCTATGGACGCAGCCTCCGCTGGGCTCCCGCATGCTTGCGGGGAGCTCCTGGGAGATCGCCAGGTAACAGGGCGACGAGCCAGGCCCCTTATCAAGCCTGATACCACTTAAAGGAGGCTATCAGGCTTCCCCGTCACCTTGAGCCAGACGCAAAGAGCCCCCTCCCCGGGGCGCACACACCAGACGCGCTCCACGGTCACTTACCAACCGGAGAGCTTCTCTCTGGGCCAGGAACGCGTGGTCACCCCGGAAAGGGGGACGGGGCAGGGCAGGACGGCAGCAGGACCTCACGCTTGAAGCTACCTGTGCCCATCTGGTCCTGAAACCCAGACCAGGGTAGAGGCCCGAAAAGGGAAGCCAAGAAGCTGTGACAGCAATCCAGAGATGAACGCCCACGCGGAGCCGTGGGACGCCGCTGACCACACCCGCTGGGTAGCACGATGCAGGAGGACAGGGCTGAGGCTTTCCACTAGCCGGCCACGCCAGCCGCGCCCTACTATCGCTCAGCCTGTGATTGATATCAGGAAATGAGGAATAAGCCATGTCACAGCCGCTGCTTCGTGCTAAATCTTCGAAGCCAGGTATATTGTAGGTTCTCCATGTGTCGCGGTCCCCGCTGACCACGTTCCGGAGCTCTGTGGCGATCTGGTGGACACAACAGGTCACAGGTGGCGGAGACATTAGGCCCAGCGGGAGTAAAGGGTCAGCAGTGGAGATAAAGGCCCCGTTTTTCATGCTTCAGTGCAGGAGACAGAGCTGGGGAGCCGTCGTGTGCAGATGAGGGTCCGTCTTGTGGACCTGGTGCCGCCTGGACACAGTGGTGGACCAGGGGCCCAGGGTCCTGCTGGCTCAGTCCAGATGCGCCCCCCCTACTGTGGCTCCCTGGCATGCAGAGTCGGGACACATGTTTCACGTGCCCCTGCCACGTAGCCAGCCGGTGCCGTCACCCCTTTTCTCTCCCCGGCTCCCATGTTCCACGGAACCCCAAGCCCAGCTCCCCCTCTTTTCTTCTCTCAGTCCTCCATAAGGGGGTGCATCCTCTCTCCCACGTTTAATGCACAGGAGCAAGGAGATCCTTGGGACATCTACCGGATACTAGACATAGACATTAAAACAAATTAAAGAAAAAAGAAAAATAACCTTGTTGTTCTCACTGTTTGCTTCATCAGCCCTCCGGCAAATACCCAGAAGCACTTAGCAAGGACACAGCTCATAGTATGAATAGCAAAACCTCACTGTGACTGACAAAGCTCCGGAAGCCAAGCGGACAAGCTGCTGGAGAGAGGTTGAAGTAGGACACCCCCGCAGAGCCTGGGGCGGGGTCCGTGCCGGCCCCCCACCTCCCCTCCCCTGCAAAGCGTCCTCCTTGCAGTGAGCTAGGGGTGCCTGTGTCCATTACAGACAGGTTCATCACTTCGCTCTGCTGGAAGTAACCATGCTCTTCACAGCTTTTGTTATGTCCCCATCCCCGAGCACACAGGCAGCAGCTACTGAACGCCCCTCATGATCCAGGCCCGGTACCTGGGGTCTCCGAGACGGATCCCCCGCTGTCCCTGGGCCTCCCCAGAGTATGGACACACTGCCCAGGTGGAGAGCCTGTTCAGTGGGGCCCACGCCCAGAGCAGTCTGCAGTTGTCACTCCAAAGTTGTCGAGACGGCAAGGACCCTGGCTTCAGACAGGTCCTGCTCAGACACGAGGCCGCCCTGTGGGAAGTGGGGGGAAGAGATCAAGCACTGCTCAGCCTGTGAGGGATACAGAGATGCTAAATGTCCTCTGTCACAGAGAAGAGCCCCAAATTCAGATTTCCATGGCACGTCTTCCCCAGAGGACTTACCGAGCTGAAGTTAAGGGGAGGTTAGAGATGTCACCAAGCAAGAAGGGGATGTGGGCCTTGCCTAAGGTCAAGGTCTTTGGAGACTTCAGGGTGAGGCTTGGATACTGGAAAGAGAACAAGGTCCCCGAGGGGCTCGGGAGAAGGCAGGCTGCTCCAGACACACACAGGCTGGCCAGAGGGGGTGATAGAGAAATGGGGGAAGCTGCCCGTGGCTAGCCTCCAGCCCAGCTCCTGCTGGCGTGGGCACAGCAGCCTGGGAGAGCCATGACCACTTGCGTGTCCTCTTTACTAGACGGTGGGCATTTCATACACTGAGCATGGACTCAGGTGTCCCCTGGACACAGGTGCCCAGCTCGACATTGCAGTTGGAGGTGGGGTCTGCCAGAGAAGTGTGTGTCCCCAGTACAGTGCACACCCGGAGAAAGGAAGCCTCTAGAAAACCATTTATCCCTTCAGGGGTCTCCCGAGAATTAAAGATACCTTCTTAAAGTGCTTGAGTGCTAACTCATCTATCACACAATGCTCTAGATGTACTGCTGCCGCCTAAATATAAGATGATTCTCGCTGGATCTTCGAGAACAGAACAGATAGAATTTTCCAACTGCAAACTTCTGGGGACAGGGCTACCCCCAGAAAGTTCCTAATCAGTGCAGATCCCTACAATGACTTCAACTGGAGGAGACCCCAAAAGCTTCTTTTAGACCCCCTAGTCCCACATGGGCCTGGTTCTGGATAAGAAGTCGAAGTCGAAGACCCTGTGAGACAATGGCCAGGTTTCTTCCCTGGTCTCTTATGTTCAGCCAAGAACTGCTGGCTTTGGTTGAGGCGCCCACTGCAACCGAGCACGGGGTCCTCTGTGAACACGGCAGGTGGGCCTGAACTGACCAGACCAGAGGTGGGAGTGCTTAGCCTGGCCTGGTCTCAGCCCCTGGGTAACTGCCACTTCTACTAAGCTTTGTTGGAAAAAGCTGAGAAGGGGGGAGGACAGGGAAAGAGGAGAAAGCAAGAGAGGGAGAAAAGAACAAGAGGGGGGGAGGAGGAAGAGGAGGAGGAAGACATGGAGGAGGGAGGGAGGAGAAAGGGCCAGAAGACTAAAGGTGAGCGCAGCAGGAGCAGAGCAGAGAGCATGCTTGGAGAAAGAACAAAAGAAAGTGAATGAAAGAAGAGATGAGAGACAGCAAAAAAGAAACATATGAATGAATTGAAGGGAGACCTTGGGCTTATTCACTATTTTCTAAAAGGTTTCCTACGATTTTGTTTTCTTGAGATCCCAATTTGTGATATTTCTGCTTGCTGGGAGTTTAATGGGCCTATAACCTTCACTCTCTCCCATGAGAAAAGACCTTTTATTCCAGGTTGTAGAGACCCAGCTCTAGACTCAAAAGTTATGCTAAAAATTCCAGCAAAACCAATTCACCGTGGCTTTCATCAAGGCAGCTGCTTAGAAACCTCCAAGACAGCCGCCTCCCTCCTCAGGCTGTGCTTGGGCGTGGGTGGGCACACGTGAGTGTGGGTGGGCACCCCCCTGTAAGGTCCCCCGGTGCTTTGGGTGTGCGTGCTTGTGCGTGTGTGTGCGTGCGTGTGGTCAGTGGGTGCCTGGGTGCGCCTGCAGAGAGGGGAGGGGTTCCTGCTGACCTTGCTGGCTACTTCCTACCCCGCGCGCCGCTCTGAATCTGAGATACACCCACACCCAGCAGCACAATTCACCACAACCCTGAACAAGTCCACCACCCTGTACATTTAAATTTACCAAACCTTGCATTTGGACCTTAAATCTGGGTCACTACCAGGAAAACCATCTTCTCAGCTCTAGCTGAGATTTGCCAATTAATTTTTTTTCTTAAATCTAAATTTGGAAGCAGGTCATTAGCATATCATTATTGATGCTACATGCAAGCTATTTTTTTCCCTCCAAGAAAAAAATAAATCACAGCACTTCCAGCACTCATTTGTTAATATAGAAATTACCATATCAATAACACGTCATTATTGGACAGGAGATGCCCCTCTCAAAGGGTTCCAAACTATTGTTTGGTCCAAAGAGCAAGATCTTGGTGGAAGCTTTTATTTCGTCTTATCATCATGGCTGATTTCTTAGCCCATGTGGCTACAGGTGATGCTGTCCATTCCCCCTGGCCTGACCACAGCCGCCCGCCCTCCCCAGGCCCCCTGGCGCCTCTGGGTCCCACGCTCCAGAACAGTGACCTCTTTGGCAGGGCTGTGTCTCCGGGCGGGGGAGACAAAGGAATACATTTTCCGGTGAGGGGCCCGGTGAAGTCGGGCAGATGGATCTCTGATATAAGCTCTTAATTAGGGCCGCACGGCTGGCTGGTCGACCTCTCAGGAGACAAAAGGTGTGTTCTCAGAGCTGAAGAGCTCACCTGCTCCTACGCCCTTACCCATTAGCGGGTGCCTTTCAGAATCCATCCTGAGCATGCAGACTTTGGGGGGCCCGCCTTTATTCTGGGAGAGAAAAATCAGCAGTTTAGCAGGAAATATTCTCAGCTGGCAGATGGGAGGGGGCGGGATGTCACATCCATAGAATCTGATCCCATGCTTAGGTGAGACCAGGGGACAAAGATGGAATTATTCCAACATCCACCCGCCGGCTCAGTAGCCACCGGCCTCTAGTTGGGGGCGGGAGGAGAGTGCCTGGGGTGGGACTGAGGAGCCGGCTCTGCCAATGTATCCCCTTTGTCACTGCCTGGAGCTGCCACTCGCCCAGCAGTCAGGCCACGTTGCCCCTATCCCCCAGGTCAGGAGACTCAGGCGTAGTGAGTCATCCCCACCCAGGGAACAAACCCAGGCCCGGTGGCCTCCAAAACCTTCCGTGACCATCTTTCTGTGCCTCCCCACCCCAGCTCCACTCCACCTCGGGAGGGTCTCCCATTGTTCAGTGGAGACGGTTGCGGGTGTGTGTTCAGACCCTGCATTTACACCTCCTTCCAGATGTTCCGCCAGGGCTGAGCAGGGGCCTGTCTTTCCACAATCGCACGACTCTTCCCACTGCGTCAGGACTCAGGCCCAGGGTTCTGGCTCTGGGGCGGCTCTCACTGCTGCCCGCGCTGCGTCCTGTCTGCAATTCAGCTGGGGGCAGACCTGGCCTGCAAAGCAGCTGCCCCGGCCCCTTCCTGTTCTGATTTGAAAGGAAGCTTATGGCCCCTGAGGATTTCAGCACTGAAGCCCAACCCCAGAGATAGTACGGAGGGAGCCCTCTCCCTGGAGACAGGCATGCACTCCTCTGCCCCATCGTTTCTTGCTAGCAGGGTTGGGGCAGGACCCCTAGACTCCTAACTTCCAACTCAAGGCTGACCCCATGCACAGGCCACTGAGCACAACAGCAGATGGGGCCAGCTCAGGCCACAGCCACCTGGCAGGTGTCTTCCCAGCCCCGCGCGCCTGATCGGGGGCCGAGGAAGTTCCTGGACTCTTTCTGCCTTCCTCTCTTCCTCTCTCTCCTCTGTTGCTGCTTCCCTCAGCCCCTGTCCCTCCCGTCCTTTCCTTCTTCATTTTAATATTTTAAAAATTATTTGGACTTAAAGTTGCAAGAGCAATGCAAAAATTCCTGTATGGTGTTTGATGCCTGTCCCTACGTTACCGTTTACTGTAATAACTGTGGGTTTATGGACAGAGGATGGATGGACGGAATGGGCAGACGGACAGATGGATGGATGGACGGGAATACATACTTGTTATTGCTGGTTTTCCTGAGTGATTTGTGAATTGTGGCACACCTTTACCCACAAATTCTTCAATGTGTGTTTCTTAGACATACAGACATCCTCTACTTCCAGTAGAGTATAATTATCAAAGTCAGGACCCAACAGAGCACTACAATCTAATCCACTGACCTTACTCATATTTCACTGACCGTCCTAACACTGTGCTTTAAAGCCACCCAGCTGGATGATGTCCTGGTTCAGGATGCTGCCTCGGGGTCCACCCTCCCTCCGGCGCCTTCATGTACACCAGGATCGGCCCCAGATTTCTATCTTCTCAATGCACAGCACACACATGCACCTGTGTGCCCACCCATGCACATAGGCTTAAATGCACATGAATACACCTGCATGCACACACGTGCACACTCTAAGGACACACATATGAGGCATGTGGTGTGGAGAGCAGTGAATACGGCCTCCCGGGGCGTGGGAGGCCCTGACCCCCGGAAGGAGACCCACTGTGTGGGGCACTGGGAGGCCGAGCGGCAGAGGCCTGCTAAAAGCCTCTGTGATAAGGTCTGCTGTCTCCCCTGCCCTCAGCAGAGAGGCTTAAATATCTCCTTCTTGGACAAACAGATCAATACAAGCTTTTTAACATCTTCAATGAGAGCTCATTAATGCTCTCTGGGTGTCCCCTCGCAGCCTGCCGACCTGAGAGGGCCAGGGAAACTGAACTGCAGACAGATAATTATCCCAGAGATAGCACTTCAGATCAGCTCCTGGCAGAATGTGAATTGTTTTCCTAATTATTCAGGACAGCAGCTAGTAAGAGTGCAAACTAATTGAAAATACATTATGATTTATTTGCGTTAGTGAGGCCCAGGCTGTGTGTTGGGTTAAATGCTCGCGGCTGGGAATGCTGGGCTTCTCCTCTTTCCAGTATGCTCCCCCCGCCCAAGTCTGGACCCACCTGGTCCATCACCGGGCTTCGGAGCCTGCAGGTGGGAAGGATGAGAGAAAACAAGTTTTAAAAAAAAGATGAGCGTTGATCTTGATGAAGGCGTTTTCCAAAGATGTGTGGGCATTTGATCGCTTCAGATTTGGTAGGAGGAATTACTGGCAATTGGAACTTGGTTGGACTCACAGAAATCGTTCTGCCAAATGACCCCTGACCTTTAGTCTGCAGCTTGCCACAGCTTGCTGGTCACTGCTCCCTGTTCTGTGAGGACACTGCTGAGGGCCCGGCCCTGGCAGGTGTAGAAAGCCTCCATGGGGGAATTGTTCTTTTTGAATGTTCCGTAGGCAAAAGTCTTTATTCTTCTTGAGCATGAGTATCATGTGTCAGCATATCTTGTCCTTTTTTCCTCTATCTACCAGGAAGTTCAAGGCAAACAAACCTACTCAGTGCATTTTTAGGGGGTGATAATGTTCCAACATTGCCCTCAGGTCGGCAGTACAGGATGCTATTTTTTTTTTCTTTTTAATGGTAAAGGCTGCTTTTTTGGTATGATGCAAATGTTTTTGCACAGATGAGAAGTTGGAGCAACTGAAGCAGGCACCAGAGAGTCCAGGAGTTAGTCGGCTCTCAGAGGGTTGTGGCCCCGGTGGGCATGGTCCGGTCCTCAGGTTGAAAGTTTCCTTGCACAAGTAGGCCAGGAGTTGTCACTAACACTCCCCGCCACAGCAGCATGGAAGCAGCTTCAGATGATACCTCAAGGAATGAGACCGTCTGTGTTCTACCAAAACTATATTTATGGACACAAACACTGGAATTTCGTGCAGCTTTTTGTTTTTAAAGATTTATTTATTTATGCATACAGAACTGGGGTACAGGCCAGAGGTGATGAGAGCCTTCACCAGAGACAGAATGGGGAGCAGAACAGGCAGATCGACAAAGTACACTGCTGAGGGGAGCAGCGGGCCGGTCAGGAGAGGTCTGCCGCACCGTGTGGGTCCCCTCCGGGGCGGGGGGCTTTAGCTTCTTAGTGCTGTGCTTTAACCTGCTGCACCACCAGGGAGGGCCCTCATGTAACTTTTATGAGTCACAGAATATCACTGTTCTTTTGATCTCTTTTAAATTAGCCCTTGGGCCTCCCTGGCGGACTAAGTGTTAAGCCTCAGCGCTATCACCACCATGACCTGAGTTCGATTCCCAACCAGGGAGTGACCCACAGGGCACAGAAGACCTCTCCTATCTCCACACTGCTCCGCTCAGCAGTGTACTTCGTCACTCTGCCTGTTCTGCTCCCCGCTCTGTCTCTAGGGAATCCTCTTACACGCCACCGCCCCCCTCCCTGAACCTCTGGCCTGCACCCCAGTTCTTATATGCATAAGTAAATAAATATTTTTTAAAATAATTTCATTTATTCATTAACCCTTAGACAGTATGAAAACATCTCTTAGTTTGTGGTCCATGTAGAAATAGGCTGGACATGGCCAATCTCTGATTTAGGAAACTAAGTGGAACAGGAAGGGGTAAGACCCTCTGCCGTGGAGAGGACACAGTCTCCTGGAGAGGCGTCTGCAAAAGATGGTCAACATGTAATTGTTAAGCCACCCAGAATTATAATGGAATCAAATATTTTCTCCTTAAATCCTGAAAGCTTGCAAGCACCCCGAGACAAGAAGATGAAGGCTGGTCCCTCTTGCCCGAGGGCAGTGTGAGGCTCCGCCGTGTCTTTCCTGGGTGTGTACAGTCACCCAGCTTTCCCAAATCATCTCGGGATCCTGTCTAAACAATCGCCCTCCATTCCAACAGAGGCTACCCTTGCTAGAATTACCCTTACCTTCGCTAACTTTAAATCTGGTTGAGTCTTGTCTAATTGGATTATTTCTTCCAAGCCAACAGGATCTACAGCAAACAGCCCAAGCTGACATTGGAAGACAGATGGGAAGACCAAGGAAGACCGCTTCCCCAACCCTCTCCGCTGTCAAATTTCCAATGAGGAAGTCACCACCTGCAAGGCCACCACCAGCCCTCTGAGGCCCACAGCTGCGGCCACTGACTCTCAGCACGGAAACCCTCTCCACCGCCCTCACCCCAAGTAGCACTGTGGTGACCTCTGCCAGCCCCCGGGACCCGTGACAATCTCCACCTGTCCTCCACCTGTCTCCTGTCACCATTCACCTTCGCACTAAAGGTCCAGAGGGAGGTGGGGCTGGCAGGTCTTTCTCATGTCAGTGAGAGGCTTCCTGCTGTCCTCTCCCAACAGCCCCACCTGAGAGTAGACATCCAGCGGGTGACGCCACCCCCATTTGTCACCCTCAGGAAAGCATCGCTATGTGAACAATTCTATAAAAAGATGTCTCCCAACTCGTTATTTATAATAATGAATTTTACCAGTGTAAACAGCAAATATTTTAAATGATCAGCCAAATTATGAAATATGCATGGGAGGGACTAGATACAGCTCTTAACCGTTTCTCAGGAGTTTTCAATATTGCAAGAGGCATATTTCAGCATAATCATGGCAATATTAATTAAATAACTGTTCACATGATTAAAACATACTCAGTGCAGAGATGAGGCCTTCGGTGACGGAGGTGCAGGGAAGAGCAGGGCTGGAAAGCCCACACCCCGTGTGATGGGGTGGGGCGGCCTCACCGCTGTGGTGTGAGGAGCTTTGAAGCTTGTGTTATCTTTATGTGCATTTTCCAATTGTTCTCTGAGGAGAAAGTACCGTGTTCATAATTTGAGGAAGTATTTTAAGAAAAACCTAAGTGGTCATCTTCCATAACCCAAAGTGCGTGTTTGTGGTGCGCGTACACACACCAGACAGAGCGCGAGGGCCTGACCTACAGGCTCTCAGGGACTCCCCCAGCCGGCCTCCTGCTCCTCCACAACTTTCCTTATCTGGCTGCTCCGGGTCCCTAGGGAGGCTGGGGGAGGCTGCAGCCTGGAGACCTCAGGGCGCCCTCCCTCCCTCCTGGACCCCTCCCTTCTTCCGTCCCTTGCTTCCTGCTGCCCTCTTTCCTCCCCCTCCCTCCTTCCCTCCTCCTTTCCTCCTTCCTTTGCACAAATACTTATTGTGCATCTAGTACATTGCAAGCACTGCTCTACGTAGATATCGGCCCTCCTAGACCAGGAGCACCCCCATTGCGCAGCCTGCTGGGGACCCTCTGCACATGTGACTCAGTGTTGCTGCTGGCGGCGCCTGGCTTTGCTGCCTCCCCCTGGGCTGGGCCCCTGCTCAGACCCCAGCTGGAAGGCGCTTGTGGATGAGGCCAAGCTGCTCCCCAGACAGCACGCGGCTTGGGGTCCAAGTGTCCAAGGGGGCACCCAAGGGTCCCTCCTGCTGGGTAGCTCTGGGGTGGGGTGCAGGGCCAGGCAAGAACACATGTTCCCCAGCAGCTAGGCCACTTCCCTGCCCAGCATGGCCGGGGGCAGCGTGCCCCAAGCCCGTCAGCAAGGTCTGATGAGGCAGCCTCCGGGGCCAGCCCTCTGCTGACTTTGCAGACTGAGGAGCCCACAGCCCCGCAGCGAGGCCACAGGCGGCCCTGGCCCCCGCCCCATGACCTGCCGCTCTGCCCTCTTTGGCCTGGACAGAGTGGCCCGGACCATCACCAAGGCTCGGCTGAGACACTGAGGGAGACATCAACAAGTACTGGCGATTTTACTGTGAGACCTCACGAAACAGCAGAGAAGTGGGTAAAAAATTCAGGAAAACTGGAAAATAGTTCAGGCCAAAGGTCATCAAGCTGAGGTCAAGTTCTTTCCCAGAGGAGGCATTGGGTCAGCTCGGAAGTCAGGGCCCGAGGATGACTGACGCAGTGTCTGTGCCTGCAAAATGAAGCGAGTCATTCCCTCAGAAGAAACCCTGCTTCCTGAGAAGGGGACACAGAAACCAAAGGAAAACAACAAATCAGAGAACCCCACGCCTGTGGGGCGCGTAAAGCACAAAGCTACAAGGAACTCAAGTAACTACGCCAAGGAGAGAGACCTGACTGCGGACCTGTGGGCGGGTGGGGGGGAGGGGGGAGAGGCCTGTGGCGGAGGTCTGTGGGTGCCTGAGTGACATTCATCTAAGGAGGTGTCAGCCTGCACCCCTAAACCATATCCTGTAAACCATGTCACCTCCTAAAAGAGAGGGCATGAGTATTTTCTGTGCCCCCAAAGGCAGTCTGTAGTGACTTTCAGCCAGCAGCCTCTCCTCTCCCTGCGGGACTGCCTGCAAGGGGCGCCCCAGCTGTGCGGGGTGGCCAGGAGAGTCTGAGCAGCTGCCTCCTGGAGGCGAGTCCCTTGTGCAGGGAGGCCCTGCACACAAGCCCGGGCCGCTGGGCCTGACGGGAGCCTGGGCCGCCATGCCCAGCTCTGTAGACGGGAGCTGCACAGACAGGAACACTGAGTGACCGACGGCCAGCCTGAGCGAGAGGCCTCCTGGCTCCAGGCTGCAGTTCCCCTGGGACAGGTGCAGTGTTCCTATAAAGGTAGTTACCCACCTCTGGTTGACCAAGAAGCAGCACTGCCTTGGAAATGAAGTAACAGCACGTCAGTAAGGTAGAAGGGGGTGGGCACAGACACCTCGGAGGACAGCCCCAGGCAGTAACTCTGACATGGGGGGTACGGGGGGTAATCTGACCAAGAAGTTCTAGGGTCACTGCTAGCACTGGCTTTCTGCAGAAATTGTCCTTGATATCTTAGGTTAGGGGTCTTGGGAACTTCCAGTGGGGCTACAGGAAACACCAGCCACTCCTGGAAGGTAGCTTGGGGGCAGGTAAGCTAGCTGGAAAGCAGGTGGGGGCATTGAGGCTGGGCTGGGGTGCAGTTGGGGTGGGTAAACTGGGTTGGGGGGCAGGGGGGCAGCTAAGTTGGGCTGGGGGGGGACGCAGATAAGCTGGGCTGGGGGCAGGTAAACTGGGCCGGGGGGCAGGTGAGGGCAGGTAAGCAGGCTGATGAGCTGACTTCTGTTGAATGGGAAGCTGCAGAAATGCCATTTATTTGTAAACAAATATCCAGTTGTCTCTCCCACTCAGCTAAGACTGCAGAGACCCAGAAAAGGCAATGGCCTCCAGGGCTGTGAATACAAGCCTCCATACACCGAGTGTGCTCAAGTGTGGCTTGCAGACCTACTGTGTGCTGTGGGGGGCAGCTGCAGGGATCTGCTAACCAAGAACCACTTGGGCAAACGGGCAGTCGATCCAGAAGCTCAAGACGGAAGTTGAGACACAGACCCGTGGACCTCTGACATCAATTCTGGAGACCAGCTAGTTCAAACTCAGAGCAGTTCATCGGCTGATCCAAGACGGCACAGCAGGCAAAGGAAGATCGGCAGCTCCCCCAGGGTCTCCTGACCCAGCCGGGGCTCTGCCCAAGTCCTGTCCCTCCAGGTGCCTGTTGGTTCCAGTGTCTGAAACAGCTGCAATTTCCAACGTGCAGTCACCTGCCCTGCAGAAGCCTTGAAACGGAAGCTGGAAACGGCCATGCACCAGGCTGGGATGACTGTCCCATCGCCAGCTGCTGTTAGCTGGGTGACTGCCCGCAGGCTCGTCAGAATCGGGGACCTTTACTCCCGGCGCTGGACTGGGCTTACTTGTGTGTCCCTCCTTCTACTGTCAAAGACTCAGGAATCCCGACTGATATTCAAACTATTGCTCAGTGAGCAGAGCACAGAATAACCTCCCCAGCAGAACACGTCCCAGGGAACCGGATCCTCATGCCCTGAAGCCAGGACTGGTGGGTGGGCACATTCGCCCCACTGTGCTCTCTTGTTCTCTCCCCACCCTGAGGCAGCTCTCCAGCCTCCTTCCTGGGAACACCATTCAGGGCTACTGAGGATGTTAGAGAGTGCTAACTCACTCTGGGCCTCCTCCAGGAGGGCTGTGTCATCATGTAGTCAGAACAGCCTAGTGTACAGTCATGACATTAGACCGGTTCCGGGAGGTCAGTTTCGCCATAGGCCAGCACGCCCCCTCAGGAAGCTCACCCACTAACAGATGGTGTTTGCTTCCTCCACTCAACCTGTTTCACTGTTCACAGGCCCCTCCAGGCCCCTGTTCTTGCAAGGGGCAGGGTTTGTTTTCATATATACAGCTGAGGAGGAGGGTCCACAAAGACAGCAAGGGTAATGCTGAGCTCTTCGAAAATAAATGATGAAGCTCGAGAGCTACTCGGAGACCCACATCTGGAGCCTCCACTGACTTGGAGATCCTAGGGAGCTCTCAGGAGGTAGTGGCCAAAGCTGGAGTTTGGGAGACAGACGATACTGAGGTCACTGCCTGGAGATGGGGGGCAGGGTGTGAAGGGAGCTGGAGGTGGGGGCGTGGTATCACGCTGGGAATCTGCAGAGCCACGGCCCCTCCTTCTCTAGCTGAAGCTCAGCTCCTCTGGGACCGGCGCCCCCTCTAGCTGTTGGCAAAGCTAGGGGACCCCTTGTGCCTCAGCAAAGCCGACACATGCTCAGGCCTCGGAATGTCTCAGTCCAGGCTCGCTCACTAGACCTCAGGTCATGAAGACCCTGGTCTCATCTCCCAGGGTCTGGTGAACACCCAACTCCTGCCCTCCAACAGACATCTTACCCCAACAAGATTTTCAAACCCTTGAGAGGAAAATCCCCATGCATGGAGGGTAGGGATATAGACAGTCACCCCCAGAAAGAACATCCCCAGTGACCCTACTGCCCCCCTAGGTAAGTCCCCCAAACCTGCCTCATTACCCTCAATTTCCGGGGATCTAAAAAGGATCTTTTCCTTCCTTGTCCCAAAGGAGAAGACACCTCAGAACCCCTGGGTCTGAGCCCCCTGTTGGTCTGAGGAAGCCACCAACTTCTATCCCAGGAGGACAATCGGGTGGCTGGCTCCCAAGAATTTTCTGGACCTAAGGGAACAGAACCCCTGAGGGTCCCAGCTACAGTTCAGGTTGGAGGTGGGGGACCTGACACGAATTTTATTAAATCCAGTTTAATTGTTTCATCAACCTTCAAGGTCAGATCCCAGGACAACTTGGTAACTCTCAAGGAGATAAACCAATAAACAAGTGAATGACTAGATTGAGAAATGGATAGATGGTGGATGGATGGATGGTGGACGGATGGATGGTGGATGGACAGATGGTGGATGGACAGATGGTGGATGGACGGATGGTGGATGGATGGATGGATGGTGGATGGTGGATGGACGGTGGATGGTGGATGGTGGATGGACGGATGGTGGATGGACAGATGGTGAATGGACGGATGGTGGATGGATGGATGGATGGTGGATGCTGGATGGATGGTGGATGGTGGATGGACGGATGGTGGATGGACGGATGGTGGATGGATGATGGACAGATGGATGGATGATGGGTAGGTAGGTAGGCAGGTAGCAAGCACCCACACAGCTGCCCTGTACCCTGCAACTGTCTGTTCACCAAGTCGGCTTCCCGAGCACCTGTGCAGCAGCCTGGTCGATGCGAGTCTGTATGGGAACCAGCATGTCCAGCTGTCACAGCGCACAGCCTGTGGTGTCTCAGTATGAAAATAAGGCAGTCAGAGCTGATTGGGGAGAATTTTTAATCGCGACAATTTGTGTCTAATTTTGGGGGTGACCAGGCTGTCAGCTCCAGCAACCCAATCCTTCTTTGAGGTCGAAGCAAGAAGCAGCTGCCACAGACTTGACACTGTTTTCATTATTATTATTATTGTTTTTTTTTTTTGTTTTTGTTTTTTTTTTCTGGAGGAAGAGCTGGGGGAAGAAAGGAGACCGGGAGGGAGGAAGGGGGAGAAAAAGGTGCTGCTATTTCCGGCGCATTTTCAAACCCTGTTTCAGTGCAAGCATTTAATTATACATATTTTCATCATTTCTTACATTCTGACATATTAATTAAGGATGCTCTAGTCCCGTTCCTGTAACACCGTTGGCTTACCCTGTAAAAACATTTTACCGTTTTCGTACAAATAAAAAATGAAAGGTAAAGGTAGAAACACTCTTGGTTGTTGATATTCGTGCACGCCCTCCCTCCCCCACCCTCCTCTGTCACCAAAAAGCTGGGCTCACCCCTGCTGTGTCATAGGTGAAGGGGCGCAGCCCCAAGACCCCCAAGGTAGGGCGGGGCCTTCTTGGGTGCCGGACCTGGCGAGCTGCCGGGACACGCAGCCGGCCCACCCTGTGAGGAGCCCCGCGGGGCATTGGAAGGGCAGACCCCCCAAGGCAGGGGCGCGCCGGGCTTCTGCAGCTCCCTGAGTCTTCTCACCTCCTTACCTTTCAGTCTAAAAGCCGTTCAGCACCAGGGTGATTCGAAAGCAAAGAGCCTTTGAGAGAAAGTGGGGACAGTGTTCACCCCAGTGCTAGATGTGCAGGAGAAGCTCATGCTCCTGAGTAGCCGAGGTCCAAAGTGACCCTGCCCATGTGTCCATGTGACCTCATGTTTCAATGGAGGGGAACAAAGCTCTTGGGGTGTCCCCACTTGGCTGTGCCCTGATGGGTGGTGGTGGTGGGGCGAGAGGAGAACAGGTGTGCTGGCCCCAAGGTGCCCAGAAGGAAACACCCCTTTCAGAATGATGGCCTGGGAACCGGTCCTGAGGACAGCAGGAAAGAGGAGGCATAAAGCTGAGGTGTGAGGAGCATTGCTCAGGCCAAGATGCCTGGTCTGAGTACCGTGGAGGTGGTCCAGGCAGAGATGTAGAAGGAAACGGCCTGAAGGAAGGCAGTCCTGGTAGAGAGCAAGAAATTATAGCAGTTCAAGTGAAGACAGCCCAGGAAAAGACCTGGAAGGAAGCCAGCTTGGGTGGAGGTAGCCCAGGCACAGTAATTGTAGTGGGGAGGAAGGGACCGCCTCAGTCACTGGGAGGGAGGAGAGATGGCAGAGAAGAGGAAGGAGGGAACTCGTTGTCAAGGAAGGGGGACGGAGCAGGCGGGAGTCTGCGAGTCCGTGAAAGTCATCGCTTCGAGGGCAAAGGGGAGGGCCCAGGAAGCTTCATCCAGGGGGTGTGATTGTGTGTTTGTGTGTGTGGTGGGTGGGTGGGCGAGTGTGCGGATGGTCGAGTGTGTGAGCCCGAGTCCTGGGGGACACGCAGCGAGGCGGAGGCGGGAGAAGGAGGGACTGAAGAAGGCTGCCATGCCGTTCCCATGAGCGGCTCCCTACAGCCTCCTTCTCACTGAGAAGTCTTGGCATCTCGCTTTGGGGCTCTCGTATGCCCTTCCAGGTCACGCCAGTCCCAGTCATGCCAGTTGCTGTGAGCAGAGCAAACTTCTGAAAGTCAGCCCCGTCCTCTGGGTTGAGTTCTATCAGCTCCTGTGTCTCACATTTTTTATTCAGCTACACGTCACAGGAAATTTCAGAAAAAAAAAGAGCAACCTGTCTAGAATCTAGAATTTGAGGTCCACTGAATGCAAAGTAGGCCATCTTCATTCCCCTTTCAAATTTTCCTGCAAAAATCCCCAACCGCGACCACCTATTTTCTCTCTTCTCTCTCCCTGGCTATGGGCTCTCCCTTCTCCCCTCCTTCCTTCCTCCCTGTCTTTGCCAAGATGATACTGAGTCCAGGGAAGGGATTCTGGCGTCACAGGGGACTTGAGCGCCAGCTGAGCGTCTGAGAGGGAAACACCAGGGCCCTGGGGCTGGCGAGGTGCTGGTGCTGCCGCCTCCACGCTCCTCACATTTCCTGAACCCACATGCTCCTTGCTGCCCTGACGTAGCCGCTCTCCGAGGGCCCTGCAAGGCCACGGGGCCTGTGGCTCGGAGGCATCTCCCTGCTCCCAAAGGAGCAGCTTCCTAACAGCCCAGGGCTCTAAGCCCGGGCCACCCCGGGAAGCACCTGGCTCTGTTTATTTTCTTGGCTTCCCAAGGGGCATGATTTTGAGGGACTCATCCCTGGGACCCTGCCTCCCCGGGGTCCCTTCCTGGATAACCCAACTTTCAACTGAACCCCAAAAATGGCATCTCTCTCTTGCCCCTCTCCTGGAGACCTGCACCCCCGCACCAGCCCTGGGAAGCCAGTCAGCTCCCCGAGCTTGTTCACTGTCACCACCGGCTACCGAGAGTCCAGGCCCAGGTGACTGGACACCACAAGCCACGTGCTGCCAACCGGTACTGGGCATAGGCCCCTGAACCCCACGCAGTGAGGGCTCCCTGGACGTCAGTGTCACGTCCTGGAAAGTCCCTCAAAGCAAGTGGAGCTTCTTTCACTTCCAGGGACAAGGCAGGATCAGGAAGGTCTTTGGGGTGGGGCTGCCACCATGTTAAGAATGGGGACATGGAAGGGAAGAAGCAGCTTCTACCTCCTTTAAAAGTGCATTTTCTGGATGAAGTTATGTTCCGGTGCGCTTTAAGGCCCCAGGAACTTGAAGAGAAGAGGACTGAGGCAGGGAGCGAGGTCACTGGGGCTGGGCCCTGCTCCGCCCCCTGGTTTCTGCCCTGCAGGTGCCTCCGGCCTGTTCTTCCTGACAGACCCTGACCACGGGCGGCTAATCAACAGGACCAGCCTGTGATGGAGAGAGGTCCGTGGGTGTCTGCCCAGGCAGGGAGCCGGCCCCAGTGGGGAGACACGCTTGGTGGGCTGCACACCCCTGGCCTTGACCTCCCGCAGAGCTGAACCGGACTTCTGGTTGCCTTCGCCCCCCAAGTCCCAAGCACGTGCTCCCATCCTGCCCGGGGTATAAATTGCTGGCCGCCCACCTGCTGACCCACTTGGGCCCCTGCCTGAGCCTCTCCACCTGGGCGGGACTCACTTTAGCGTCCCCTTGCCGGGTGGGCCAGGCCCTTCCTCCCTCCCGGCGGGCTCTTAGGGTGACTTAGGGTGACTCTCAGCCTGCCTGCCTGCACTCGCCCCGCAGCTGCCTCAGCTGCTGGCGTCTCTCCTGCAATCACCTGAAGTGAGGGTCTGGGTCTGCAGGGCCAAGTCACCGGCCCAGGAGGGCCCCTGAAGGGGGCTGCACTCTGCCCCCCGACTTCCTCCTGGCCCTCTTTTGGTCTGAGTCTCAACCTCCTCCTCCAAGCTCCTCATCCCAAGGAAGTGCATGTGACCTGAGCGCCACCTCCCCAGGGCCCCCCAGGGCCCATCAGTGGACCCAATAACCTGGATGTGCCTGTGGCTTCTGAAGCCCAAAGAACCAGACCCACAGGAGGCCCAGGTGAGAGGCCAAGAAGCCTGATGGAAAGGCTGACCCAAGACACAAGACCAGGTAGAGGAGAGAGATGACTCAGGCAGGGGTCGCAGACACTACCCAGGAACCTGCCCAGGCCCCACCGGGTGGGAGCCGCCCCGCACCGGGCAGGCGCCCTGGGGTGTCTGCTGCAAGGAGTGGGCGCCACGGGGTGCAGCTGGAGGCTCGGACTTGCAGGGAGCCAGCATGGGGCCGCCTGGCGGAGAGACCCGCGGCCTCAGCCCTGCGAGGGCAAGGCAGTGAGACTCCTCCTCCCAAGGAAATCGGCAGTCATCTCGACGCCCCCAGACTTCCCTAATAGACTTGATTCCCAGCCGAAATGAGGTTTAAGGCGCTGATAGCGCGGAGCCACTGGGCCAGGCGGCTGTGCGCTGCGGCCGGAACGCGCGGAGGGGGATTAGGGGCGGCTGAGTCCTACCCGCGCGGGGTGACTATTAAGAGGGGCGGATTAATATCAAGTTTCGGGGATCTGGCTGCTTGCTGATACTGCTTAATTATCCAGATAAGTGATCGGAATCCAAGCATAAGCGAAGGCATAAATCTGAGCGCTAGCATCCTCTCTCGCTCTCTGTGCGTCTGAAGAGAAAGCCTTTATTTATTTAAGCCTCTGAGATGCATTTTTCCCGAGTGTTTAAAAAACTTTGAGCACAAAAGCCCACCTTGGGTGGATCCCCCTTGATTTCTTTAGGGATTGGCTGGACCCAGGGAGAGGGATGGGGTTCGGGGTCTGGGTGCAGAGCGGGCCAGCGGCTCCTCCCTGCTGGGCGCGCCTGGCCCCACCGCCGCACCCTGACCCTCTCTCTGCAGAACAGGGCCCCTCCCCAGGTCGCCTTCCAGACTGAGAGAGCACCTGCTTTTCGGGGGCGAGACTGGGGTGGCCAGGACGACCCCAGCCCTTAGCCTTCTGGCTTGGCGGGTGGTTTCCTCCAGGGAAGCCTCTGTCCTCTGGTTCCCTTGCTCTGTCTTCCTGACCTGACTCCACCTGCTCCCCGTGTTCTGTCTGTCATCCTGTTTGGGTTACGGGACACCGAGGCCAGAATTAAGGCTCAAAAGCGGTGACCCAGTGCGGCTGCTGAGCCCCTTCCCCATCCTGTGAGGACCAAGAGGCCCCTTCTAGGCCTTTGATTGGCTCTCACCACTCGTCAGGGCCCGCCATGGGGCACCACCTATCGCCCTGGGCTTAGAAGTCACCCCCCCCCCGCACCCCCAAAGCACTGTCGGTAGGACTCTGCTCTTCCAGACAGCCCTCCACCATCCATGATAACCATCCCTCACCAGGGCCCCACCAAGCAGGGGCTTCTCACCTTCAAGCCTCAGTGGGGGTTGGGGTGGGGGTAGGGCAGTCCTCTTTGGAAGGTCTGTTCTGCTCACATCTATCTGCTCACATTTTCAGTCCAGCAGGGATCTCCGCCTTTTTGTATCCCCAATTGCGTGTGGAATTGAGTGTTTCAGCTCTTTTTCAAATGCATATACATTTGGAAAATTTCCTTCACTGGGTAACTTAAGGTTTCATCCTTGAACAGTCTAGTCTTGAAAAGTTGATTCTCCGTCTCCCAGGAGGACTTAAAATAACAGCCATGATACAGAAAACACAAAGATTTATCAATAAATACTTTTTTAAAGGTTTTATTTATTTATGCATACAGAACTGGGGTACAGGCCAGAGGTACAGGGAGTGAGAGGATTCACCAGAGACAGAGCAGGAAACAGAGTAGGCAGATCAACGAAAGATACAATCAGGGCCCTCCCTGGTGGTGCAATTGCTTAGGACGCAGCTCTGCAAGCTGGCCTCAGCCATCTCAGTGCCAGTTGCATCCCCTGTCCCGAAGGGGACCCACAGGGTGCGGCAGACCTCTCCAGACCCACTGGCTGCTCCCCTCAGCGGTGCAATTTGTCTATCTGCTTCTGCTGCCCCCCACTCTGTCTCTGGTGAATCCTTTCACGGCCGCTGCACTTCTGACTTGTACCCCAGTTCTGTATGCATAAATAAATAAAGCTTAAAAAAAAAAAAGCAGACAATCATCATATAGCAAAGGGTGACAAATGATCGCATGGACACCCTGCCCCCACCCCTCCCTACACGCGCCTCTTCCTCTGTGAGCAAGGTCATCCCAAAGCAGCGAAGGCCACTTGCTTGCTCATCCCCCCAACATGCAATCCTCACAATCAAGCAACTACTTTATTAAATATACCCCTCACTCTTCCACTATTAACGGTGCATTTTCCCTTTTATCCATAATCGTACTATATAATATTTTGCTTGATATTGAATTTTACATTGTTTGTACCGTTCAATGCATCCCATCCAGCAAATTGCCACCTCCTCTCCATTTTTCCTAAACACCGCAATTTTGAAATTTTTATCATGTTGCTACATGTGTGACTACCGCCATTCGTGGGAAGTGTTGTATGTAATTTGAGGGTTTGAATCTAGTATAATTTTAATGTGACCTCCCGTTGGCCGATGCTACGTGGTTTCTATTTTCTGCGGTTGCACAGCTCCGCAGAATATCGCAGAATAACGCTCGCTTGTCCCTGTGTATTTCCCTAGAGGGTGGCGCCAGGCTGAAATCAGGGGGGTCACAGCACACGAGTGGCTTCGTTCCAATGCACACTGACATTTATTGCCCAAGTGTTTGTACCAGATCATACTCTCGCTGCCTATGTCTACAGGTCCCACTTACACGTATGTCGTGAAGTCTCAGTCCCAGCAGCTCACTCCGGAAAGCCGCCTGGCCCATGGCCTTTCTCTCCTGGATGCACAGCCAACCCGTGCGTCCTTGGTACTCACATCCCTTTTCCTGAATTGCTGCCTATAGCCTTTGCCAGTTTCTTCTTTATGTTTTCCTGTGCATTTCTTACTCTGTGATAGGTATCCTTTATATATTCAGAATATCGATATCCTTTTTGTTTTTGTTCACTGCTTGATGTTCTCCATTTCCAGGGTTTCATTAGCAAATTTGGTAAAGTTTAAATCTTTCCATTTTGATGTGCGAAGTGTGTGTCCCATATTCAAAGAGAGAACTCTGGCCCAGGTCAAGACTTTTGAGATGGTGCTGTGCATTTTTTTTTTTAGGTTTTCCTTCGACGCTTAGGTCTTTAACCCACCTTTGCACCAAAGGGTGCGATCTAGAACTCTGATGGTCTCCTATCCTCAAAGCAAAACCAGTTGTCTGACGTGATTTGCCACATACTCCATCATTCCCAATGTGGGAGGCCAGTAAGCCACTCATAGAAACCTCTGTCTCCCTTCCTGGGCAACAATCTGGTTCATTCCCCTGAGACACCCCAATGGAGCCCTCGCCAGCACAAGTGGTCACGATGCAGAAGCTCCCAGCTGGTCCCGGGAAAGCTCCTCCACCTTGTGCCACCTGCTTCTGGCCCCACTGGCTGCCCTGGCAAACAGGCACCCCACTGCTGGAGACTTGGGATGGCGAGGCTGAGGCCAGGGTCTTTGGATTGTAGCTGTGGGGAAAGACACCTGCCAATCAAGACTTGGCATGGGCCTAAAATGAACTTCTAGAGCCTCTGTGGTGGCCAGGGGTGACGTCTCAGTGATACCAACTTGAGGACACACCTCTCCAGCACGAGTTCCATCCCCAGCCAGGGAGTGACCCACACAGCGCAGCAGACCTCTCCTGTCCCTCCCGCTGCTCCCCCCAGCAGTAGCTTCCAGTGGATCCACCTGCTCTGTGCCCCACTCTGTCTCAGGAAAATCCTCTCACCTCCCTCCCACACACACCTCTGGCCTGTACCCCAGTTCTTCTAAACAAAAATAAATAAATAAATATAAAACACTGAGATAGTTGTCTTATATGGTGAGGGGCGTTTTCTGAGATCATATTCCTGCAATCCGATTGCCATCCGCGCCATGAGTCCAGTGGCCGATCGGAAGGGTCAGATTTGGACTTTCTCTCCTGTGGCCTTTGTGTGGCCCCCTGCACCCAGGATCCCTTGCTCATCGTTGGGACTTTATCGCTGATCGTCTTTGCTGGTAGGTTTAGTCCCATATTACATGAGTCCTCAGAATTGCTTCTTTTCTCCCATTTGCTCTGTTGTATAAATTCAGGATGATCCATCAAATTCCTGAAAATGCCCATTGAGACTTTGACTGTGATGACATTACCTTTAGAGACTGGACTGGACTGAGTGATGTCTTGACTTCATCGCATCATTCCATCTCAGGCACGGAATCGCTCCACGCTGCCCCTCACATGGCCATTACTAGGATCACTAAAAGTAATAGATCCTACAGCATTGCAACATTCCGCTTGATTTATTGCCTCATGCTTTGTATTCTTTGCTCCTTTTGTAAAAAGTATTTTTAAAGCAAAACTTCCAATCATGACTTTTCATAGAAGTATGATTGATTGAATATATTGGACATGTACCGAGACAACTTGCAGAAATACTGTTCTCGATTTTGTTGACTATAACAATGTCTCCCCTTGTAATCTGTGTATTTGCAGGGATTTGTCTTGTTTCCTGTTGTCACTGGCTCAGCCTGTTTGGGTTACGTAGTAAAAAAGGAGACTGCTTTTCATCTGTCTGAAATGGAGAAGAAATGTTCTACTACTGAGCGTGCTACTAGCTTTTGAAAAGTAACAATAATGTTCTGCTTCATGCTTGTTAAGAGACTCTTTTAAAGCATTTATTTTATTTATGCATACAAGAACTGAGGTGTAGACCAGAGGTACATGAGGTGAGAGAATTTACCAGAGACAGAGTAGGGAGCAGAACAAGCAAATGTACTGAAACACACTGCTAATGGGAGCAGCAGGGAGACAGGAGAAGTCTGCTGCACCGTGTGGGTCACCTCCCTGGCCAGGGATTGAACTTATGCCGCAGTAGCTGGTGATAGCTTCACAGTGCTGATGCTTAACTCCTGCACCACCATCGTGGTCCCTTATTAAGAGATATATTTTTTTTAATTATTAGTGGGCTTTGAATTCCATCAACAATTCAACATTTATTGTTTATATAGCTTTATTCCTTTATTCAACTAACATATTAAAATATATTGATCTTCTAAAATTAACCTTATGTTTCTAGATTAATATCAAATATATAGTTTAGACATTGCTTATTTTTGTAGAATTTTTCAGATTATTTTATCTATATTCATAAATGATATTGCCTAGAATTTCCATTTTTTTTTTAGTTTTGATGTCAAAATTGTTGCAGACTCATAAAATAAAAACTAGAATATTCTCTCACATTTTCTCTTTTGTGGCTCACAGAAGAAAGCAAATAGTAAATTTTCTTTGACTCTTTGGTTGAACATACATTAAATACATAATTTTTTGTAAACCACAATGATAAACTGGTGACTCTATTTCTTTAGTCATACTTGGGTCTTCTAGATTTTCATAAAACATGTTCTATAATAAAAGTCTGGTGTTTCTAGGAACTTTCCCATCTAGGTTCAAATAGATGGCATCGAATTGCTCAATTTCTTTCATAATTTCAATCTCTTCTCTCTCAGCACTTATCATCTTTGCTTGATCTGTATCTCCAGATATAACTATGTAATTCTTTGCAAAAAGCTGGGGTTTGATTTTGTTAATTTTTTTTTTCTATTGCACCTGTATTTCCAATGTTCTGCTCCTATTTTATTTATGATGGTATTTCTTAAGTCTGCATTTATATTCTGTTTAAAACTTCTTCATCTGTGTCCTCAGGTCCCTGATTTTACGTTTTCTTTTTTTTTTCTAATAAAGACAATTAAGGCTATCAGTTTCCCTTAAAAACTTGCTTTACCTGCACGTCACAACATTTGAGTAAAATATGTTCATTACAACTCTGTTCCAATTAGTTTCAGATTTCTACTTTGATCTATCCTTTGACTAAGTTATTTCCAACTGTACTTTACATTTGCAAATGCATCTAGCTGTTCAATTTCTCCTCAGAAGGCAGAATCACATTTTTAAAGATTTAAGTAATCACTTAAGAATTGAAAAATGTAAGAGTAAAAGCAAATGCAGGGATAACTAAAATAATAAATTACATGGGTAGCTGTCTCTGGCTGTCATCATAGAACTGGGCATAAAAGATAAATGCTGAGGTTCGGGTGGATGGGAACAGATGCTACACCCCTGCACCCTGAGGAGACACTGGCAACTCCGTCCAGGAGTGCTGAAGACTGCTGAGATTGGGGTGAGCTTGGTCTGATCAGGAAGGTGGAAAGGAAGCCCCATTCACCCTGGCCCCCACTTCCAAGCTCCTGCTAGGGCCTCCTGTTGGCCTGGGCTGGGGAGCTTTGTCAAGTGGGTTCACAAACACACAGCTAAGCCTTACATTGTCTTACTTCCTCACATCCAGCGCAGCGTTCTTGTCTGAACCTTGATGCATGATGAGGCAGAAGGAGCACTCCCCACTGGGCCAAGGATGACTCTGCCGCTGTGAGTGGGCAAGACCCAGCACCTTCCTGAGGGTTCTAGAACAGCCTGTGTGGGAGAACTAGACAGTGATCACACAGGCAACTGAAAATGAACAAATGGAGACCCGTTGAATGAATGTCACGGGTCTATTTTACTTGACTCCATATTTTCTAGTCTTTCTACCTATACATAATACACCCCAAACTCAAGTGTTTCACATCCTGTTTAGTACTAAGTCCTTTGAAACATTGTATGTATTTTATAAGCACAGCACGTTGCAATTTGGGTGTTAAATTTTCATCAGAAATACCTTATCTGTACTTTAGATTTCATAACATTTACATAACCAAGTTGTATCAAATGTAGTTACAGTTTTTCCATTAACTAAGTCAAGTATGTTTTTTTAATTAAAATTAAAGTTAAAATTAATTACAACCAAATAAAATTAAAAACTCATTTTCTCCATGCCAGTAGTTACATCTCAAACTTTCAGCAGCCTCCTGTGCATAGCAGCTGCCATATTAGCACAGGTCTAGAAAATACTGTTGATGCAGGTTGAAGCACACATATTTTAGAGACTCTTTAGCCGAGGAAAATAGAAAATAGAATTTTTTTTTCATTCTTTCCTGCACTTTTGATCTGTGATTACAGACTGAAGGAGAGTTTTCTTTCTTGTGCTTCACACACCCCATCCATCCATCCATCTGGCCAGTTCTTCTCTTCCTTTTCCTACTTCTTGAGCACCTACCCACTATGCACTAGACAGGCAAGTCCAGGCTCCTGAGACAAAGATGAATAGAACATAATCTCTAAAGTGTAGTAGGCTTAGCTAGCTACATGGTGAGCTTTTGCAATTCAAGTATATATTTTTAGAAACATCAACAGAGAGTGAGAAGAGGCATGAGGAAGTGACAAGTATTGGTAGCAGGGAAAAGAAGAGAGAAGGAGCAAGTGTGAGTCCAGGCTGACACAGCAGGCTGTGCTTCAGGAGTTAGGAGTTGGGGTGGGGTGTGTGGAGAGGGTAACTGGGAAACCAGAAGAGGTGAGCTCGACCCAAGTCCTGGTGACCAGGCCACGGTGTCCACGTCCCTTTTATGGGAGAGGGAGAGCGGGAAGTGGGAAATACAAGCCCCCATCAGGCCTTAGCTGGGAGCAGACCCTCCTTTGGGGGCGCCATGCAAGCAGGGAGGCCTCCACACTCCCACAGCTGCCCCGTCTCATGATGACATGCGTTACACGGGCTCTATCTTCTTTGACGGTTTCAGTTTACACTTGACTCCCAGTCAAGTAACACACTGTTGCCATAGGTTGGGCCCTTTGTAAAACCATTAAAAAAGCAGTTGGGGGCCCTCCCTGGTGGCTCAGCGGGTTAAAGTGCAGCACTGAGAAGCTAAAGCCACTTCTGCATGAGTTCGATTCCCGCCTGCCCCGGAGGTGACCACATGGCGCGGCAGACCTCTCCTGACCCGCCCGCTGCTCCCCTCAGCAGTGTACTTCGTCGATCTGCCTGTTCTGCTCCCCACTCTGTCTCTGGTGAAGCCTCTCACCGCCCTGAGCCTCTGACCTATACCCCAGTTCTGTATGAGCAAATAAATAAATCTTAAAAAAAAAGCAGTTGGGGCCTCCCTGGTAGCCAAGGCTTAAGTCTCAGGTTATCAGCACTGGGGCCTGAGTGTGATCCCCTGACAGGGAGTGGACCCATGTGGGCAGCAGACCCCCTCCTGTCCCCTCCTGTTCCCCTCAGCAGTGGACTTCATTAGATCTGCCTGGTCTGCTCCCCACCCTATCTCTGCGGAGTCCTCTCATGCTCACACCTCTGGCCTGCACCCCAGTTCTTTACACAAAAATAAATAAAATCTTTTTTAAAACCCCAGAAAACTAGTAGATTTAATATGACTATTGGAATCACCATACTCGGTGATGAATGAACAGTTAGTAAGTTGTTTGAGGGATGGGAGCCATGGACTAAATCTAGAGCCTGGTGCTGCTTCCTTGTCCTGCCAGAGGTATTTGCTGTTCTACCAGTTCCGCCATTTTCCCATTACCCTCATCATTGCTGTTCGCCACGTCACATATGCTTATACTACCTGGGCTTCTCAGATAATATTTAGAAAGCATTTCTATGCGCAACTCAGAGTTTGAACCCACAGTGAGAGTCCACTCATTAATCTATTCATTTTAGAGTCCCTTCTTCCTCGCCTCATGTCCCCATCTCGATGCATTTTCTGGGTCACTTCCCTAGCAAATATCTGGGCCTGGTCCACCCTGGTGGTGCAGCAGGTTAAAGCACAGCACTAAGAAGCTAAAGCCGCTTCAGCATGAGTTTGATCCCCGTCCCAGGAAGTGATCCACATGGTGCGACAGACCTCTCCTGACCTGCCCACTGCTCCCCTCAGCAGTGTACTTGGTAGGTTAACTTTTTCTGCTCCCCACTCTGTCTCTGGTGAATCCTCTCACTGCCCCTGCACCACTGGCCTGTACCTCAGTTCTGTATGCAGAAATAACTAAATCTTAAAAATAAATAAATAAATAAAAGCTAGGGCTTAGAAGCAGTATGACTCCAGTGAGTCGCAGAATCCCAGACAAAATTTGCCCATCACTCTTTAGCTTTCTAGGCAAATTCCAACAAACCCTGGAGGACACACAGTCCTGCAGGTAGCTTTTCCACTCTACCATCTTTTGATTTGCATATCAAGATTCTGGAAAATGACAAGCTGGATGAGGAGCTACTTTATAAGCTAAGAATAAAAAAGTTTCATCAATTGTCCTCGGAACCTCGACAGGGTAGATACGTCTTCAAATTTATCTTCCTTGCTTTAAATGTCTAATGTGAGTGTTCCACCTCTGAAATCAATTTCAGATGTCTCTGGGGAGCTGGAGCAAATAGCTCGCCTGCACTATATGAAGTCTGAGCTGGGAGAGAGGAAGCCTCGCCTCTCACACTCTATCAGGAAGACGAGAGTGACAGGGAAAAGAGAAAGAGAAAGAAACCTGACATGTTTTCAGAACATTAGCATCACTTAACTATTAATATTATTTCGTATTCATTATTCACAGAACAGGACAACCCGACTTTGACCTCACTTTTGAAAAAATATATTGATAGGTATGAGGACCGCATTGGAATTAGCCTGAGGCAGGTTGGAATCACCTTCTGGAACAGAAAGATTGGGTTTCTAGCACTCCTCCGGCTTAGTCAGCTAAGGACTAGACACACAGGAGCTCCAGAAACCAAAAAATTCCCAGATGGGTGGGTTGGGGAGGATGTCTTCTTTGCTGTAGGACCAAATCATGTACCTCCTCTGACCTTCAGTTTCTCACTGTGAAATCAACAAACTACTAGCAATAAAACTCGACAGCAGGACCCTAAGGATTAGATGAGATAATTCATGCAGAACACATGTGATGCCTTGTAGAATACAGTGCCAGAGAGTAACGTGAGTGCTGAGAATCTTGTTTTGTTGTTTTGTTTTGTTTTTTTAATTTCCCAATGAGATGGAATCATTTAGGATTTCTTAAACAGAAGTGTCACCTGATCAGATCACAGTTCACTGGTTCTTGGCCACCAATGGTTGGTGGTGGTTTACCTGTCCAAACCCATCAGAAATCTAACTAACCACCTCCTACTTTTTTTTTTTTAAAGATTTATTTATTTGTGCATACAGAACTGGGGTGCAGGCCAGAGGCTCAGGGGCGGTGAGAGGCTTTACCAGAGACAGAGTAGGGAACAGAACAGGCAGATCGACGAAGTCCACTGCTGAGGGGAGCAGCAGGCGGGTCAGGAGAGGTCTGGCTCGCCATGTGGTCACCTCCGGGGCAGGCGGGAATCGAACTCATGCGGAAGTGGCTTTAGATTCTCAGTGCTGTGCTTTAGTCTGCTGCACCACCAGGGAGGGCCACCACCTCCTTCTTTCATTCACCTATGTACTCTCTCATACATTCAGAAAAAAAAAAAATGATTTTTCCCCATGAATTTTCATTAACCTGCTGACCTTAAAAAGCCATTGACCTTGGGGCGTCTTTGTTCTCACCTGGCAAATCTCCAAACCTCCTATTTGGTATTGTAGCGATGTAGTGAATTCACAACAACTAACAAGATGCTTAGAGAGCAGCCAGCTCATATCTGCTCCTCCCACTGACTTTGGAGAAGAACAACCCATATCTGCTACTTGCTGGCTATAGAAACATGGCAAACTGGGTATGCCCCCATGGACTCACCAGCAAAATTGAAGGGAATGGCTGAGATCACAAGTGTTTTTCAGGACAGCTTGGTAAAAAGTAGACCCAGAGTAAGTGCTTATTCTTTTCATCAGTAAGCTTTCACCCTACAGTAGATTGCAAATCGTCTTTACATCACCCTTTCGCAAGTCATCAAGTTATTCAGTGTCAAGTTTAGGGATCATTTATTTATTTTCATGATCATTATTAAATTTAAAGTAAGAGTGGGTCCTAGAAGCCCCAAGTTCACTTCCTAATCTTAAACATGGTGACCTTGCAAAGCAGGGAGGCATCACCAACTTCAATTTGCATAGAGAGTTGTTTCCCAAGCTGGGTTAGCACCTGGTGCCCAGCCCGAGATGGTTCTTTTCTGGAAACGCTTTTACCTAAATGGAGTCAGACAGGACCCCTTTCCTGAGCATCACATCCTTACAGTGCCGGGCCAGAAGATGCGTTTGGCACATTGTGAACATCTGGTTCCCAGCACGTGGTTGCCGAGCGGCCTTCACACAGCCCCGCAGGGCCCAGGAGCCCGTGACACATAAGGACTCTTTGCAACTCAGAAAGGCTCGACTGTGCATGCAGTACTTCTCTTTGGGTTTAGTTATTTTTTACTGTTTTGATTCCAGGAGACTCACTGGTTCCTAATACTGTAATCTCCTCCCTCCTGGATTTCTAACTCACTTGGTCAATACAAACAGAACAATTGCCTAAGCGTCGTGGAAACTTTGATGTTCTCCATCATTGTTGGCACACAAAAGCCCCGGGATTGACCTACTTAACGTGTGTGCCTTTCCTCTTTGCTCCCCAATAGGTCTCTGGCTATATTTACAGACTCTGCAGAAAACCTGGATTTAGACAGTGCTTCCCCGGGGAGAAATTATTAGCTCTAATCCTTGTCTTGGAACAAAGCAGGCCGTCGGTGGGATAATGGCGCTCTGAGCCCTCCATGCACAGATCTGCTTTCCAGTCCCCAGTCCCCGCACGAGGCTACTTGTAAATCCATCCAGCTCACCTGGCCAGGGTCAGGAATTGAAATGCTAATTGCTGGACAGGTTGCCAATTGCGCGATTTTTATAGAGCCTCAATTTATTATGGAAACACTGAGAGTCATTTTCATCATGTCGTGCTTGGACTCAGCCCATGTTGACTTGGAGATGACAAATCCCCCAACTCCCAAGGCCTCAAGGGCTCAGTGTCCACTAGCCCTGACCCAGCGTCATTGCCCTTTCCATCTCCAGTCTTTAACTGAGCCCCGATGGTCTCTGTCATCATCGGCACACAAATGCTGTCACATCCAGGACGAGATTGGTCCTAAAGGTCAGGCCCAGGTCAGCAGGAAGCAGCACCTCTGACCTGCACAAGGTGGGCTTCCCCCAAGCCTGTCCCCAAGCCTCACCCAGACATGCTTAATCTGGCTAAACAGGTGCCACGGGCCTGAAGACCCAAGTGGAAGTCAAGGCCTGGCAGCACAGCCAAGAACGGGCCTGGCCTAGGGAAGAGCCACCCATTGTCTGAACAACTGGATTTACAGGTGAAGCAGAGAAAAGTGTCAGGTCAGTGTACAAAGATGCACGTGCATTCTGCAGCGTTAGTTATGAAACACAGGCCTGGAGCCACCTCATAGCCACGGCTAGAGAAGCAGATCCATGCAGACTAGGACCTGAATTATGTACCTGCCTAAAAGATTTGCATCCTGCTGTCTCTGAGATAGAAAAGGAGCCACGATAAACCAAAAATTTCCACGCAATAATTGGGTCAATTGAGTTGATTCTGTAAAATAGCTAAGACTGTAATGTATATATCTCTTAACATTATTTATCCCCTAGTCATGTTAATAGTCTCAAAGTCCATTTGGCTCTTATTCTAAGTACAAACTATAATTTCTCCTCATCAATTTTGGTTTTTAATAGCAACTATATAGGCATAGAGCTCAGGGAAGATAAAACTCACCCATTTAAAAATAAGCCTTGCCACAGAATGGCACAACTGTCATTATCCTCCAACCCCAGCACAATTTCATCATCCCCAAAGGAAACCCAAGGCCCACATGTCCACCCCAACCATCGCTGTGTCTGGCTCACCTGCTCGGACACCTCCTGGAGCTGGGATCATAGGTTGCCTTTGTGGCTGGCTCCTCCCCCACTTAGTGTATTTTCAGGGGTTCACTGCCTCAGAACTTCATTCATCTTTAAGGTCCAACCTCCTCCCATCTCCGGCGTGGGACGCACGATGTGTGTCTTCTCAGCATGGAGGGGCAGTGGGGCTGTGTCCAGTCTTTGATTGCTGTGGTAAGACTGCTATGAGCACTCAGAAGGACAACCGTTCCCTGAGAGTTGGATTTCCGGGTCACAGGGTCACGCTAGCTGATGTTTCTGAGGATGGGCCTAGCTGTTTTCCCAAGTCGCTGGGCCCCTGCCAAATTGAGGGTCTTAGTCACCATCACCTCAGCGTCCGTCGCAGCCTACCTTTCTGACACAGTCATGCTAGTGGCATGAAGTGCTAGCTGCTGCATTCGGGTTTATTCCTCCTTACCAGCCACGGGGTTCAGTAGTATCCACAGCCTCGTTGCCTCATCTACCCGCCCTTAGTTCCCTCCTATAAACCACGCTGGGTCAAGGGGCCTCTTCCCCCAGGCCAGCCTGAGGCACTTCCTTTAGAGCAGGGTCCCTCCAGGGAGCCGCTTTCTCCAGCCCCGCCTCCCCCACCTGCCTGCCCGCTCTCCTCTCACGGCTTCTGTCTCTCACTGCTGCCTTTGCTCATATCTCCTAAAAAGGCTGCCCAGTCATCATTCGCCGGCTCTTCAGACTACAAACTCACACCCCATTCTGCCCAGATCCGGGACACTAGAAGCACCACTCTTTCCCTTGGACACTGTCCTCCCACCAGCCTCTCTGAGCGCCAGGACAAATGATTCAGCTTCTCCATCCCGCGCTTACCTGAGCAGGAACAGAAAGTGTGTGTGACGGTGACCAAAGACTTAGGCTACCTCTCGAAGCTTCCAGACACATCAGAGCCCCTGCATATAAAGTGCAGTCTTAGCATAAACCCTGTGACGTTAATTTGTAAGTACCATACTCCTGACATTAAGTATCTGACTAGGGGGCCCTCCCTGGTGGTGCGACGAGTAGGACTCAGCACTGCAACAAGCTGCAGCTGCTTCAGTGCAAGTTCGATCCCTGGCCCTGGAGGTGACCCACATGGTGCGGCAGACCTCTCCTGACCCATTGCTCCCCTCAGCAGTGTGCTTCGTCGCTCTGCCTGTTCTGCTCCCTGCTCTGTCTCTGATGAATCTTCTCACCCCCTTGCACCTCTGGCATGTACCCCAATTCTGCATGCATAATCTTAAAAAAAAAAGTATTGAGGCCCTCCCTGGTGGCGCAGCGGGTTAAAGCACAGCACTAAGAAGCTTAAGCCGCTTCTGCATGAGTTCGATTCCCGCCTGCCCCAGTGGTGACCCACATGGCGCAGCAGACCTCTCCTGACCGCCCGCTGCTCCCCTCGGCAGTGTACTTTGTCTATCTGCCTGTTCTGCTCCCCGCTCTGTCTCTAGTGAATCCTCTCACCCTCCACATCTCTGGCCTGTACCCCAGTCCTGTATGAATAAATAAATAAATCTTAAAGTAAATAAATAAAAAAAAGTATCTAGCCAGGTTCCTGGTCACCCATCACCCCAAGCTGACATCTGATCTTGACTACAAGAACCCCGCTAGGTCACTTTAGCTGGGGCCCTCTCTTACCCGTGATGCTTCCTTTAGGTGGCTCCCCACCTCGAACCCTGCCCTGCTCCTTGGAGGGGTTTCTACCACTCTTGGTCTTGCCACCGTCACAACTGAGCCCAAACTTCTGCCCTCTAGAAGATTCCATCACAGGCTGCCTGTACTAGCCAGACGATCCTGAAGCAAACCTGCCCGAGCATCTCTTGCGAGAGTCAGATTGTTGTCTTCTCTAACAAGGGCTCCTGGAAGGGGGTGACAGCACAGGCAAATCCACACCTACTCACCACACTGGACTTCCGGGCACGGGGGCTGTGTCTGCAAGTCGACAGGGAAGTGGCTGGTTTCTAGCTGTGTGTATCTGTGAGTGTGTGGTCCACTGTTCTCATTTCCCCAGGGCCCACCTACTGTAGCATTACAGGGTAGCCCAGAATGGACTGGGCCGCCTGTCTGTGGGGCCTCACCCACGCGCTCACAATTCAATTGTACTGCAGGCGCACACAAAAGGGTCAATAACGGGTTTATTTACAAAAAGGGGAAAGGAACAGGAAACAACCCAGGGAAAGAGCGGGATACAAAGTCACTGGGATACCTTACGGCTAGGCTGACTGAAAACACAGAGTCATGAGGTCAGGAGAGCTGCTTCCCGAGCGAGAGCAAGAGATGCAATGGCGCCCTATTTATCCCCCAAATGTCCCAGAATTCCTGCTAGCTCCGCCCTTGGGTCCTCGCAGTTCTCTCCCTGGGGCTGCTGGGAGTTGTAGTTTCCAATCACTGGAGTAGGGGATAGTGTCCAGAAAGCTGGAATAGGGGGCGGAGTCCGTGAGACTCTGCAGAGTTCCTTTAGGACATCCTGCCCCCTAACAGTATGGGCTCTGCCCAGGACTCCCTCCCACCACTATGTGAGGCCACAACAGCCTCTCCCCAGCCTCCCCACCCCCCCTTTCCACCTGATTTGCTGACTGAGCACATCCCTTCTGCCCTCACGCCCCTTGTTCTTGGTGATCCAGGTTCCCGGAATGTGCCAGGGTCTGTATCAGCCTGAAGTCCGGTTTGTGCTCTTTCCTACCCATATTCTCTGTACTTCCCTAGGCAGAATGTATCCATCCTTAGAGTGTCAGGAGTCATTTCCCCAGAAATGTCTCCCTGACCCCTCCGCTCCTTCCCCTACAGGTCTTGACAATAACAGCCGACATTTCTATGGACTTGTGCACTATAAACATGTCCCTTGAAGTAAACTCATTTAACTGTAACTTGACTGTGTGGGAACTCAAGGCAGGAGGGTCCCCCTGGCCCTGGGATCTCCCAGGAGAAGCCCAGTGTCCTCGCGTCAAGGCTGTGGACCCAGGGATCCCTGCGGGGCCGGTGGGCAGTCTGAGCTGCCTTCCGGTGACTCTGTACTTCCCCCTCTGTCTTCCACAAGGCAGGACGCAAGCACCCAGGGGATTTGGGGAAACAAAGTCACTATTGGTGTCAACCTACCAGAGAGATTCCAGCATCACCTGCTTCAATTTTCATCCTCCAGGGAGTAAAAGATTCTCTTAAGCTTTTAAAGGTTGTAACGGCTTGTGTCGAGTTCTGCCAATCACAAGATATGTATGTGTGTGTGGTTTCTATATATAATTTAGGAATTATAAGGATGCAGTAAGCCAGAAATAAAATTATCTATAATCTTCTCACCTTGATAGGTCTGTAAACTTTTTCATGCATTTTATTCTTGTCTCCAGTTATACCTACAGAGTCACATCTTAACCCTGCTTATTCCTTTCAAAAACACCATGCACCTGTTTTGTGCCATCACATAGCCCTCTAAAATACGATTTTTAATGACTGTTAAGTATTCCATTTGATGACTGCTCCATAAATCAGTTAACCACTCCATTACCAGCGGGCATTTAATGTGTTCTTAGAATTTCAGCGGTATAAAAAATGGAAAGGGCTGCCCACATGTGGATACATACCAATATCTGCTTATCTCTTTAAGAAAAGTGCATGAATTAAAATTGCTATGTCAACAGGGAAGTCCATTTGTAAGGCATTTTGACATGTATCACCAAATTGTCCTCAGGAAAAAAATTATCGATTCACAGTCCCACCAGCAGTATTTGTGAAGGCTCATCCAGGTCTTGCTTAGTAACCTTGCCTGGGAGCTGATTTCTAGTGGCAGCGTGGGTGAGGACGGCAGCTGGTGAGCTGAAAAGAAAGGTGAGAGCAGGAGGAAGAGGCCCCGCTCCAAAGCAGCCCTGCTGTCTCCAAAGTGCTGGCTCCCCTCCAAACCAGCTCCGGCATCGGAAAGGATTAGCGTGCCAGGAAAGGGCGTCTCTGGGAAGAGACAGGCTCGCTTCTGGTGGGACGTTCAGCACATGTGATGGTGCAGGAGTGAATTCCTGCATTACGTGATGGGTCCAGCAAATATGCAGAATTTTCTAGCGATGGAAATTAAGAACACTATAGTCCAACTGCTTGCATTTGTGTTCCGCCCCCCCCAAAAAAAAAAAAACACACACACCCCAGAGATACCCCTGGGTGTGTACTTGGGCTTCTTGTGATCAGTTTCCTCATTGTAAAATGGAGCCATAATAGATCCATTAAACGGTGCCTGTGCCTTCGCTAGCTCAGGGCTGGCCTCGAGCAAGCACAGCGTCAATGTGTGCAAAGCAGAGCAGAACTCACGTGACTCGCTGAGTCTAGGTCTTTCCTTTCCACTTGTCTCAACGTGCCCATCCTACAAGACCGCCATTTTGTTTCCCTTTTGTGAGTGAGGAACTTCAGAGAGCTTAAGCAAGTAGTCCCAAATGGTGAGGAACTGAGCTTAAACTCGGCTCTTTGTACTTCAGAGACAATCCGCTGTTCGTATTTATGACAGATGAAAAAACTCTTAGAGGGCCCCCTGGCCTCTGGGTGCACAGACACCTCCTCCCCAGAGCTGCTCTCAATAGCTGATCATTGTCATCACCTGGTCCACTTCCTTCGTGGTTACGGTACAATTTGTATTCAAGAAAGTGTGATCACATCATTGTAAGGATTTACAAAAGTATCTAGGCGACAACCACAGCCAGATAGAGAAATTTCCCTTGGCTAATGTTTCCTCATGCCTAGCACCCATGCATCTGAATTCACCCCCAAAGTCTTCCTATTCCCAGGAGGCCATCTATGTGGAGACACAGAGCACAAACTTTGGCGTCCGGTGTCTGTCCCTCAGCCCCCCCACACGTGGTGTCTCCCTCCCGGGGGGGGGGCGCTCCCCTCCTGATTCCCAGCCAACAGCCAGTGAAGGTGTGTTGTGTCCAGTTACCAGCACAGAAACTGAAGCCGCAGAACACTTGGGACCTTTGCAAAGGTCACAAGCACCAGGTGGCCAGGTCTGCCCAGGCCTGGCCCTGAGAGGGGGTCACCACCACAGGCAGGGGCCATGTCAGGGAGGAGGCACAGCGGGAGAGTCCTGGCATAGGACCTGGACCAGCGCACCCCTTCACCCCCTCTTCCCGGGAGAGCCCACTCGTCCTCAACTATTAGCATCAACAGCCTGGAAACTCAGAGAGCCTTTTCCCAAAAAGCAACGGGAGCAGGAGAAAAAGCCCACAGAGCAGCACGAACGTGCTTCCAAATTCCTTCGGAGGCAGAGGCAACACTGCCCACCTCCCCCTCCCCCCCAAGGGAATGCAGGGGTCTCTGACCATGGGGAAGGCCAGGCCGGCCCTGTGCGGCAGTGGGGTCCTTCCTGAGGGCAGGGGTGCCCCAGACAGGGAGCCCCACCGCTCAGGGAGCCCCACAGAGCAGACAGCGCGTGTCTCCCGGGGTCCCACAGGCTGGATGGAGGCTTGTGGGTGCTTGGGGATGTGTGTGGTGTGATAACACACATCTAAGTAGGTGTGAACCTGTGCCCCTATTATAGTGCTATAAACTGCTTTAACCGCAATAAAAATATATAATTAAAAAAAAAGAGTGATTTCCCCAGTAGCAATCCCAGTGTTTGTCAGCAGATGAATGAACTAGCAAGGTCCGCGTGGACAGCAGAACACCAGGGAACCACTGAAAACAAGTGCAGCGCTGACCGGGCCACACGAGCCTGGAGGACCTGTGCTAGGTGGGCCAAGGGGGTCGCCGCAGGAGGCAACCGGCTCTCTCAGGCAAGTCTGCTCCCCAGGGTCTCTGGAGCAGGGAGGGTCACAGAGACAGCTTGGCCTGGGGCCAGGGGAGACAGGAGGTGGCACTTAATGGAGCCCGTCCGAGACTGCAGGATGAGAGAGATCCGGGGCGGACAGTGAGGGGTGGCAGGGGCTGGCAGGTGTTTCTGCCCCTCACGTGGCCAGCAGGGAGAGGGTGTGCTCCGGGTGTTTCCTACAGTTGAGCGTAACTTAAAGACTGTTCAGACCATGTGTGCATTTATAGTCTTCCATTTACTATATTTGCCCAAAGAGAACCCCCACACTCTTTAGTAACTTTAACAGGAAAATAAAGGCAAATAAAGACAAAGGGCAAAAAAACAAAAAACAAAAAACTTTCAAACGTTTAGAAGCTAAAAGTGATGACACCAGGAAGGTGAGGGAAGGCAGAGGTGACCCGGTGAGCTGGCAGCGAGGGGGCCACTCCTGAGGCCCAGTCGTGTGCGGACTGCGACGTGGCCGCATCTCCATACCCGTATCCACTGGCTCTTTATTGCTACTAATCAGCATATGTCCGCACCATTACTATGATATTTATAGGCCCCTGCATGGCATCATGACTGAGGAGCGGGGCCAGGGGCTGCGGCTGCGCACAGCTGACCCAGCCCCTTGGGTCCCGATGCAAAATGCTGCCTGTGGGTCACAGGAAGTTGGTGAAGGAAATGAGCAGAAGGTTGGGGTTCAGAGCCAAGTTAGAGATGGGGTGAGGCAGAGAGAAGGGGTGTGGTGCCAGCACAGTGAGCAGCTGCCAGGAAGTGCAGGCTCCCTGGGCCAAGTCAGGGCCCCCTGGGCCATGTCGGGACTCCCTGGGCCGAGTTGAGGCTCCCGGGGCCGTGTCAGGGCTCCCTGGGCTGTGTTGGGGCCCCCCTGCCTGCAGCAGACCCGCATGGGCGTGGGCAGGTCCGAGGGGTCAGGTACCGGGCAGCCCGAGGTCAGGCCGGATGCACTCTAGCTGAGCAGATGCTCCCTGCAGCCAGGAGGCCAACCTATTTTGACTTCTCTCAACCCTGAAAGAGAAGAGAACAGCAGCAGAAGACATTTGTGGCACCAAAGCTTTATGGTCATTGAAGTGGGAAAATCAAAGACAGTTTGCTCCACCCATGTCTGTGCCCTCCAGAGGCCGGGGTGGTGCTCTGTGGTCCACAGCCGCATTCCAACCCGTGAGCGCCTCTGGGGCTGGACCAAGCGGGTCCCTTCACCAGTAGGGGTCTGGTCTTGGAGGGTGCGGTATAGCCCAGGGCTCCTCGCCAGATAGGAGGACGTCAGACCTGGATGTTGGCCGGAGGTCTGGTCTCAGGAAGGAGAGGCGCTGGCCTGGGGTGAGCCTCACGCTGGTTGGGTCAGCCCCAACCGGGAAGCATTAGGAGCAGGAGCCCCAAGCAGGCCACCCCCCTGCTGCTCCCAGACCCCAGGGATACAGCCAGTGCTGGAGGCAGTGAGCAGGCGTCTCACCTGCTTGCTGCTGCCTGGTGGCCGCTGACATGGACCAGAAAGACCTCAGCCTCCTGTGGGCTCTGAGCCAAGGGAGTGTGGGGGTGCTTAGCCTAGGGGTCCCTCTCCCGCTCCCTCACCCCCGCCCAGAGTCATGAGCCTGAAACTTGCAGTGGAGACAGACACGGGGTCTCTGAGCCCCACTAAGTAAAGCAGCCACCCCCACCTCTTGGATTCTGCCCATGGAGAAATGGCAGAAAGACTGAAACGGGCCAGAGCCGAGTTCTCTCTGACAGGATGGACGCAGGAGGGTCGTGGCTCAGGGCGGGGCAGGGCCTGGACAGCGCCCCTCAAAGGGCCTCTTCGCTCCCTGTCCAGCGTGGCCTGGGTGCGTGGGCGTGTGGAGCAGGGGCAACTTGAGCGTCAGGCAGCTTCCCGATCCCATGCTGACCGGTTCTTGGGGGGCCAGTGGGACGGAGGGAGAAGCGGGAGAAGGAAAAGCAGCAGCTCTTGCTTTTGTTCCAACACACTGCGTGACCCCTTTGCCTGCAGGCCCTGGGGGTCGACATCTTCTGAGGTCCCCAACAACAGCCGGAGACTTCTGGTGCCCCACTGCGGCTTCCTCTGGTCACGGCCACTCCTGTAGCCACCAGCCCGCTTGCTGGCAAAAGTGCTCAGCTTGCTGATCCCCTGTGGGGATAAGCCGTGATGCCCTATCAAAATCAAGCCACCCCATACCCCAAGTCCCGTGACTACTCACCTGGACCTCGGCACAGCTGTCAAGGCCCAGCTGACCCTTCTCAGCTCCCGCAGAAGGCAGAGGCCAGACGCTTGGGCTGCCCAGGAAGCACAAGCCCCAGCACGTGAGTCTCAGCTGTGCCCTGGACTGTGCTGCACCAGCTGCACCCTACGCGTTCTGCAGTCACTCTGCTCCTCCGCCCGACGTCTGGACACCGAAGAAGAAGGAAGGGGCTGCACAGGGCCAACAGCCTCCTTCCTGTCAGCAAGCTCATGGGGGGCTTCGCAAGAGCAAGACTGGGGTGTTTAGCAAAACCCAACATCAGGCTGACACATCACACCTGCCAAGAGCAGGTCTGGAGTAGGGTGTCTCCCCAGAGTGGCACCAGTGGGAGCGGCTGAAGCTAGGGAATGGGGTGCTTGCTGCCAAGAGTGAGAGGCACCTGATGACCTTCGCGTCTGGGCCCCCCAGGGGCTTGGTCACCGTGCGGGGATGCCCGGAGGCCGCGTCCAGGGAGCAGGCGTGGGGCCAGCAAGCTTCTGATGAGCTTCCAAGGCTGCGCAGGTCCACAGCTCCCTGTTAGACCCCGTGCTTTCCTGGGGAAGTGTAGGGGGGTGAGGGGCAGCTTCTAGAGCTCAGTCTGCGTGAAAGCCCAAAACTGCTGGAACCGATCGCCAGCGCCGTCGCTCGTGGCGCATGCGCGGAGCTGAGCTTGTGCCGGCTTTGGGTGAGAGGACCCAAGCGCAACGTTTGGGCAGAGAAAGCCCCACGGAGCAGGGCCCTGTGCTGGCCTTGTGCTCAGCTGTTACAGGAACTGTGACATCCGGGGGCATCCAGAAGGGGCCCCGGAATAGAGGCAGAAGAAAAGCAGAGGAGGGCCCTCCCTGGTGGCGCGGCAGGTTAGGACGCAGCCCTGCAAGCAGCCACAGCCCCCTCTGTGAGTTCGATCCCCAGCCCGGAGCTGACCCACGGGGCGCAGCAGACCTCTCCTGACCTGCCCTCTGCTCCCCTCCGCGGTGGACTTCATCAGTCAGCCTGTTCTGCTCCCCACTCTGTCTCTGGTGTCCTCTACCCACTCCTGCACCTCTGGCCTGTACCCCAGCTCTGTGTGCATACATAACTAAATTTCTAGAAATAGAAAAAAAAATTAAACAAGAAAAGGCAGAGGATGAAGTGAGGCCAGAAAGCCTGGTTTAGGGAGGTCCTGGTGGGCCTAAGGAACTTGGCCTTTGACCTTCACCCCACAGGATGCAGCCAACATTCTGCATCCTGTTTAGGCCGATGCAAGCTCCAGCCTGCACTGAGTCCTGCGAGGCTGAATTCCCTCCTTCAGAATGTGACTTCATTGCAGAGGCGATGGAGGTAACGCCAGGCCAGAGGGTGGCCTAATCCATAAAAGGACAAACACAGTGACCCCAGGAGGGGCCCTCGGAGCAAACCCCAGCTCCAGACAGCTTGGTCTTGGAATTCCAATCTCCAGACTGAGACAGCAGTTTCTGTCATTTTTTTAAATTTTTAAAATATATTTACTACATTATCCTTCATTTCTGTACACTGATGATTTCCCCGTGAAATCCCCACCACCAGTTGCCCCGAGCTCCATCACCACAGTCCCTTGTGCTCTTCCCACCCCCATCCCGGTCCTTCTCCCTCCTCCTCCCCTACAAAATGTCTCTGCTCTCTAGTTGCCTGATGATTTTGGTTTTTACTTTATTATACTTTTTTTTCAATTCATTTTTTGTTTTCTCTACACTCTTATCGGTGAGGCCATTGGATATTTTTCTTTTCCTTTCTGGCTTATTTTGCTGAACATAATCCCTTTAGCACCATCTATGTTGCTGTGAAGGGCATGAATTTATCCTTTTTGACCGTTGAGTAATATTCCATTGTGTAAATATACTCCATCTTCTTGATCCAGTTATCTATTTTGGGGCATCCGGGTTGCTTCTGTAGCTTACCATGGACGTTTCTGTCATTTAACTAGCCTATCTGTGGTATTTGTTGTACTTACCAGCCAGGACTGCTGGGTTGGAGAAGACAGACTGAGACACAAATGTGCTCTCCCAGGGGTGGGTTCATGATGAGTTCCCTCACTGAGGGTGTAGAGATGGGGTGGACTCAAAGCGGCCTGCAGAATCCACAAGTGTCAGGGACCCAGGTGTTTGAGGGAGGAAGGGGACACCATGACTCTCTCCAGGCCTCCCGTGTGCATGACGGTCGGTGGTTCCTTTTGTCACAACACGTCACACAGCAAATTCAACACCTCCCCACAAAAGCCTGTGCCTGTGTTGAAACCCTGGCTGGATGACCGGCTTCCGAGCGGGGAATGGGTGAGCCCCACGCCCTCTGTTCAGCTCTGTGGGTGGAGATGGCATCCACATCTCAAGCCTGGAATTTGCTGGATGCAGTTTCCTGTCAGACCCCCTTCGCCCTTTTCAGCACGGCACTGGGAAGCCCCTCAGAAGTCCCTTTTCCTGGGCATCTCTGCCATGTTTTCACATCGGGAAGGGAGGGCTGGGTGCCTGGCGCTAACTAGAAAATAGGGGTTATTTATCTTTGAGAATAGTCAAGTATCTCTAAGCTCATTGAGCAAAAAAGAATGCTAATAGGTACAGCTACTAGACTGTGTTCAAAATCAATTGTCAATCAATAAACACTGCCAGATGGTTTGATTTCATCGAAGATGTATTTGTTACCAAGTAGCTGGTTCCCAAACAGCTGCTTTCGGTAGAACCCCGCTGCTCTGCTGGATCGCGGTCTTGCTTGCATTTGCACATTTCTAGCCACACGTGACTGCACGACAAATGCTCAGACACTCTGCCTTGCTGCCTGCTGCCCTTGGCTGTCCCCAAGGGGAAGGCCTGGGGTCTGCTCTCCAGAATGCACTCGGTCTTCTGAGGCCTTCCCAGGGCAGGGATATCAAAACCATTCTTGAACATAATGGGCCAAGGTCACTCTTGACGAACGCTCTGTGTTCTTCCAGCTTCTAATCCACCCATGCCGTTATTCTGCAACATGCCCTGAGGATCTACTCTCGAAGAGGGCAGCAGAGATAAAGGCAATAAGCATCGCTGCCTTGTGTCGACTGGGGCTTTCCGTTGCAGGCTCGCCAGGTGCACTGTTCTGATTACCCCTCCTCCAGGCTACACACTGTTATCACCCCCTTTCCCAGATGAGATGAGCAAGACGCAGGGGTTCCCTCCGCACCCTCATCGCATGTCTCTTTTGTGTTCATGTTCCAGGTCTCTCTCCCTCCACGGCTGATACTCTGTGATGCTTTGACTGTGTCTCATCACATGCTCGGCACAGCGCCACCTGCCCCAGACAAGCAGCAGAAAGGATTTCACACCTGGTTCTGCACCCAGACTACCTGGATTTGCACCCAGGTCCCTGAGAGCTAGCCGTGCGAGCTCAGAACATCAGTTCAGCCTCCTGCTTATGTCTTTATCCAGAACACAGAGATGATAGCTCTGATAGTGACGTCCCTCGTGGGAGTATCCTGGAGATTTCCATCGGTACAGCCACAGTAAACGTTCAACATGCCTCAGCTCTTATCTCTGCCACATAGGTGCTTCACCTGTATCTGTTAAATGAAGAAGCTAATTAAGTTCCAAAGAGCGCCCCAACTTATGATGAGAAAACAGAACGGATGATCTGCTCAGATTAGGGGTTCAGGCTTGTTTCCCAAGATCTACCTGACTTGGTTAAAGGATGAACAGAAACTTGAGTGATGACATGGAGAGTTCGCTACAGGCCGAGAAACCGCAGTGCTCGGTAGGGAGAGCACAGGTGAGTGGGAGGAAGGGCACAGAACGAGTCTGAGCAGGAGCGTGCTGAGGGCACCAAGGATCACTTGAGCCACCCTCTAGTGTTGTCAAAGCAAAGGCAGCTTCGGTATCTCCAGGCTCTAAGGAAAATGCCTGGTCTTTCTCCTCCTCAAGGCCAGTCCCCGGGTGGCGCCCTCCAGGAAGATTGCCCAGTTCTCGCTCTATTGCCCTTCCAGGGCCCCACAGCCGACACATTGCTGCCCCTCTCCCTGGACCCCCAGAGCATCTAGTCTGTGCCCAGCGCACAGCCATTCTTCCAAGGGGCCCTTTCGTCACCTGGCGAATCCAGTAGCTCATTCCCAAGTTGGCAGCACACCCAAGGCCATGAAGTCTAAAATTCTCCCACAGAGACACCAGATCAACAAGGAAGATTTGCAGACCCCCAGTGGATAGCAAAAATGTGACTTCTTAGTCCAATGGAACTGAGTTCTGCTGTTCGACACCTCTGTCACCAGCTCCCTCAAGGCCCCACCCACCGCCTCCCCCCAACCCCACTGAAAGCCTGCAAGAGGTGTAAGGGTTTCTTTACCCAGCCCACCGCTGGGTGTCCTGTCGCATCCTGAGAGCTCTTGCGCTCATCTCTCCCCTGGACTCCAGGACATCAAGCAGGCAGCGCGAAATGGAACATTGTGGAAGCATCCGAACTCGCTAGGGAAGCCGGGTAAAGATACAGAGGATACAAATCAGGGCTTTGCTTCTCCTGAAAAACACCTGCCAGCATCACCCCTTAGCTCCGTGCCGCCGATAATGGCCTGATAAACTGAAATTGAGATTGAGCAATGATTGAAATGAAAATAATAATGACCTTGAGCATCTTTCATTCATGCTCTGCCTTAGACCTTGCACAATTTTCATGCATAATCAGCATCTATAATCCCACAAAGGCAGGGGTGCATTTGTCTCGTTCATCTTTTGGATCCCAGTCTCTGCCAGGCTGGCCATGCACAGTTGGACAGGCAGAGCACCACACAAAGGAGCTGGCCCAGGAAACAAAAGGGACTGAGATCCACTTGCCAGATCATGGTCCCGGGAGGTTGTGTCTGCTCAGAGCTCTATCTAGGTCCACAAATGCTAGATGCTCTGTGTGCTCCATGGCATGTGAATTGCTCTCTAAATATTTACCAATTGAATGAATAGATATGTTTGGGCAACACAACAGTCTATGAATTTGGGATCGTCGGCTCCATCTGACAGCTGAGGCATCTGGCTGACCCAAGATCATCCCCTAGTGCAGTGATTAAGAGAGTGCATACTGGAACCAGGTTATGCCCCACTCCCTGCCTCAAGGCTGTGTACAGTAGCAAGCTGAACCTCTCTGTGTCTCAGTTTTCCTACCCATAAAATGGGTGCACTAACAATACCAACTTCTTAGAGTTGCCTTGTTTGATTATATGCCACATACAGACAACTATGCCCATGTCAAGTGCCATGTGTTAACTGCAATATTCACGTGTAAGACCACACAGCAAGCCAGGATTTTAAGCTGTTATATATAAAGCTAATAATATGTGAGCACTTACCAGGGAGGACATGGTTCTGGGCATTTTATGCGTGTGATTGGCCATTCTAAAAATAGTTATGTGAACTAAATATTATTTTTCCAATTTACATGTGAGAAACCAGAAAGATAATTAAGCTGCTAAAGATTATGTAGGAGGTGATAATTTGCCGGCATTAAAACCCAGGCATACTATTTTACTGTTTAAACCAAGGTGGTCCTATTTCCAGGCCAGTGAAAAATGAGCCATTCTGGGTGGTCATGTTGTTAAGTAGCTAAATATGTAAATCTTTACGTACACTAATGATCTGACATTGAACTATTTCTTATGATGAAATGATAGTTTCTCTAGAAGAAATGATACACTACACTTGAGCACAACTAAGACATAGGTAGTGGTTAACATTGCCATCTATGAAAGGAAACAGACATCCTTAGGGAAGTAACTGACTCCAGGGCTGGAGTGAGAGACATGAGTCTAGAACATTCTGTGATGCTAAGGAGGGAGTGCTCAAACACTAAAATCATGGGGTATGTTCAAAAGACATGGGAGACAATTGAAAGAGTGCCCCATGATCAAAGTTGGAATGATCTCATTAAGTCAGCAAAGTGACATTCAATTATAACTCAAATATAAAGTCAAATCTGTAAGATAGCCTACCGATATAGCTTATGATTTTAATAATCCCTGCCCTTTTCTTTTGGCAACCACTAATTGATCTTAAAATCTAAAGTTCATTTTTGCTTTATTTAGTTCATTCATTTTGCTTTTCTGTGTGCAATCATGATCATTGTCTCTTGTTGACTTATTTCAGTAATAATAATCTCATCTGAGTGCATTCATGTTGCTGTCAATGGCAGGATTTCATTCTTTTTCACAGCTATGTAGTATTCCACTATGTGCATAGGCTACATTTTCTTTATCTACTCACTTGTTCTTGAGCACTTAGGGGTTCCCAGGGCTTACCTACTGTATATAGTGCTTCAAGGAACAGAGGGGTACTTATATCTCTTTGAATTGGTATTCTTGGATTCTTCAGGAAAATATCCAGAAGTAGGATAACTGGATCATATGGCATATCTATTTTTAGTTTTTTGAGACATCTCCATCCTGCTTTCCATATACTAATAAGGGCCTTATATACTAATATAAGTTAATGATTAGTAAGCAAATGAGTAAAGGAGAAGAGACACTCTCCATGCAGAATTCCAGATCACTTATTATGCCCTCCTTCCCCAGCTAAGTGGCTCCTCCTCCCCCGTGCCCACCCATGGCATAGCCACACGCACTGATTCCTATCCAAGGCAATGTAGAAGGGGAGGTTGCTTTGTAGAAGAAGAAACTGACAAGCATGACCAGAGCCAGAAGCTCAAGGTCAACTTCAGCAGTGAAGGGTGATGATGACAATGCTTCACCTCAGGAACTTCCTCCCCAACCCATAAAGCCTACAACCAAACCAACTCGAGGAACTGAGTTAAACCGTCAACAGACCCTGACCTACGCGGTTCTGACCCGCACAGGCTCACTGCGCTTTTTCTCATAAACCGGTCAAGCGAACTTGCGTTGTCAATAAATGCAGTTCAGTAAGTAAATGCATGGTTTCTGAATATCGCTTCTTTTTCTTCTCTCAGCTTCCTGGTCTTACCACGTGTGCACTGGGCAAACCTGGCACGACAGCAAGGCAGGCCTCACCTGCCTTCAGAACGCTCCTTCGCTTGACTGCCTAGAGCCCCGCCCCAGGTGCTGGTTCTGTACTAAACAGGAAAAGAGAAGCAAAAATTCAGTTCCAGATGAGAGATCAGGTTGTTCCTAGAGCCGTACCCCATTTCCACCCTGCTGAACCCACACTGCCCCGAAGCACTGCAGAGCTTCTCCCCAAACCCTCTCCCCGGTGAGTGCTGAGAGGGTGGCGCGTGGCCTAGCTGGCAGGGTGCGGTCTGGGGCCACCTTGCAGGAGCACAGTGACTCCCACCCCTCCTTGTCAAGCAGGACATGGGACCTGGAGAAATTGGCCTGGCCAACCCTGACCCCAATGCACCAACGCACCAAGCAAAGCCCCAAGGGCCTTGAAAAGGTTCACGGCAAAGAGTGGATCTTATGTGCACAACCCTCGCTATCTGGTTTGACCAGGATAAGGGCCAGGGAAGCCCGCGATCCCCCTGGGGAGGTGTCAATGCTACCGTGTCTGCAGCCTCAAAGAGGCTGACTCATCAAAACCTTTTAAAGCCAATGGGACCAGGGAAATGGGAGGTGGGCGGCGGTGCTTCCTCCCCTCGCTCCCATTTCTTCCACTTAGCCTACCAACCCACATGTCTGGGTCCATTTATCTTCCTTCTGTGCTGAGAACAACTCCCCTCAATACCGGAGGCTCGGTCCCCCGGTGACTGACCAGCCCCGAGCGCTCTGAGCCTCACGTACCTATTTAAATGGCGGTGAGGACGTCTCCTTGAGGTCTCCACAAGACCCCAGCACAGAGTCCAGCCCAGCGAGGGCTCTCCTGGCACTGGCCTCCGCCAGTCTGGCCTTCAGCTGGCCCCACAGGAGACTGTGTCTCCCCTCACCCCTCTCCCTTTCTGGTCATAAAATTGGCATCTCTCCAAGCTTTGAGAATAAAATATACAATGCGATGTCTTCTGTTCCATTTGCTTCTCAGCACGATGAACAGGGCATTGCATCCTGCCTTCATATTGCACGGGAAGGAACCCCACAGAGAAGTGTTCTCCTGCTGTTTCGCCAAAGGTTCGAAGTGAAGTGACTTGTCCAGGGTCAGGCAGGGAGTCATGGTCAGCATGTGAGTGGGGAGGGGACACCCCTCTTGGTCCTGATCCTTCTCACTGGCTGCTCTGTGGACCTTCCCTCCTCCCCAGAGTCCCCACTGACCGCCCTGTCTGTGTGCTTTGGTGGCATGCTCAAGGCATGGCACGGACTCCAGGGAGTCCCGGTCCAGCGGGGAGAGGGCAGCGCCAGGCTTCAGTCCTGCGGGGAAGTGCTGCAACCACAGCGTAGCAGGGTGTCGACCCAGGGCTCTGGGGGCACCCTCTCTGCTCCATCCAGGGGTGCTGCTGATCAGTGGCCTTGCTGTCCTCTCCTGTCCTCACTGGCCGCCCAGCGAGCGGCTCAGTCCTGTCCGGGCAGCCATCTCTGCCTCAAGCGGGCGCCCTCTGCTGACGCTGCTCAGAGCCGCCCGCTTCTCCCCCGCGCCCAGCCTGGAGCCCAGCCCAGTAGAGTCGGTCACCACTAGGAGCCGGGATGACTCATCGCACCTGCCTCCCTTGCACACGCTGGCCGGGGCTGTGCAACTCCCGGGGCCAGCACTGGGTCAGTGAGAGGAAAGGGCCAGGCAGGTGGCCTGCAGGGGTGGGCCAGGCCCATTGCTCTGGTCTCCTTAGGAAACGTGTAACGCCTAAGGGGTTCCCTAAACCACAGAAAGTGCCCATTGGGCGCCAATCTGAACTATGAGTGATGGACGCTCTGGGAGGGCTTACACCGTTCCAGGCAGCTCGCTGCTTTCTATTCACAGCTCATTCAGTCCTCCAGAAGCCTTAGTTCGGCTTATCTTGCATCCATTTTAGAAAAGAAAACCTAAACACTAAGGGGTTAAGTGAGGAATTTACCCAGGCGATGAGCTTAGAGGGGTAATTGAATTTTCTTCTTTCCTGAATCTGAATTAAAAACAATTGCATTTCTCTGATGGCCCATCAAGAATTTCATTTAAAAAAAAGATAAAATAATAATGAAAAGTTTCATGTGAACAAACCAAAAGGAAGAAATTGACCACTGTAGAGGTCTCTGTAGGGAGTGCGGGTGACTGAGGATTAGCAAACTCTAGAAACAGCCGACAACAGGGGCTCGTTTCATCTAGTGCATTCTCCAGGCTCTGCACAGCCCAGCATCTAAGGACCGTGTGCTACAGCCAGAGTCTGCAAGTCTTGCCCTGGCCACGGCTGCTTACGAGGCTGTGTGGCTCAGAGACGGGGCGAGAGCAGCTTGGTCCAGGTTCCGTGGGGGCGGTGGACTCAGCGGTAGTGACCGTCAAGCCCAGGGCACAGCGTGGGTCTTCCATTCCCAGGACTGGAGCAGAGGAAATCATTCTTTGAACGCAGGCCTGGGGCAGTGCCCAGCAGGCCAGTATTTCTTCTGGATGACATTTTGAAGGATCTGGAGTGCCCCGGTAGCTGCGTTCCCATCCCGGCTAAGTGTGTTACTATGAATACTCTGTCCCACAGGGCCAGTGAGTGGAAAAGGAAATTCACAAACACAGATGCCAGCGTGACTCACAGTGCATGATTCAAACATGAGCGCAAAACTTACTCGGTTTTGTAGTTTGTATGTCTCCATTTGATTCTGTACATGTTCCTGTGCATATGCTTTTCTCGTAAATGTCAGAGGGAAAAGCAATAATAAGTATTGTCTAAGGCACAGGAAAATTTTAGAGGTATAATGAACTGGGAAAGAACAGACTTAAAATGGACAAGCTAGATATTAATATTTCTAATCCAGAAAGGGGTCTTCTAAATTAAGACAACGCCATTCCAACACAGAGCCAGGCGGAGAAGTAAGTCGAAAAGACGCTTACCTACGAGAAGTCTGCGAACAAAAACCCAGGAGAGTAACTACCAGCGTGTGAGCATCACTGATCCCCGCTGACAATCCAGCAGGCGCGCACTGGACAAAAGCTAAGCTTAGCGGCTGCTCTTCATCAGCTACCAAACTGTCAATTTTTGAATGATGCTATTCGGGTCTGCTGGAGATGGTGACTCAGCGCTCACACCCAGGGCTCAGCAGCTGAGCGCGCCTCCTTCTTATGGAAAGCGGCCGGCCGGCAAGGACACGCGCGGTCTCAGCGGCTCCCAGCTGGTCCTCGCAAGGAAGCAGGAAAGGGAGGTGGCTGCCGGCTGCTTACTTCTGCCGAGTTTCAAAGTTTTGCTTTGTAAACACAGGAGCGAGGTAGCCGAGGTGAGGCCGCTGGGGTGGGTTTTCCGGGACCCGAAGCCCAAGGTGCGAGAAGCAGGGTGGACTGCCCAGTGCGGGTCCGTGGTGCACGTCTAGGAGGCTGCTCAGAGTCAGGGTCAGCGTGTGCACAGCTGTGACCGGGCTCTGCGCTGGGCACCGCTGGCTGCCCCGGGCGGGCGGCGAGCAGCTTCCTCTGTATTTTCTAGAAGGCCAACCGAACCACCCAAACAAGCAAATGAGTGTCAAACAGGCCAAAAAGAAAAAGAGGAGGAGACGTGAGATAGAAGCCCCTTGCCAGTCCAGCCCTCACTTAAGAAAACACGGCCTGCATTTATTTTAAGAAATGCACTTCTCGAGCATTCAGTGCCACACAGTACCTGCTCTCAGCCTCACACTCATCACTGTTCACCTGTCTGCACCTGCTCACTGAGATCCACAGCTCGTGGCGCATGTTCTCCCCGAGAATTCTGAGGAGCTGCTCTAAAGATCCAGGTCAACATCTCCACGGCGTCCGCTCCGTCAACAGTCCCACAACCAGCGACTCAGACACATTTCCCGCTCTTCTCAGGGCTGGGCTTATTCCTTCCATGGGAGCCGGAGATGGCTGAGTAGATCTGCAGCCAGCCCAGCAATTAGGGGGGCTCCCGAGCAGCTCCCCACCCTGGCTGCACTGAGGAAGTATGGCTGGTGCATGTTGCACCCCCCAAGGACCTGCCTGCCGCCAGGGCCCCTCAGTCTTTGCGTCAGAGGCACAGGGCCCTAACACGTGGGAGGTGAGAGCGGAAGTCTTCTCACAGGCCTCCGTTCTGTTTCACAAGAATATTTCTGTGGCAAGAAAGAGACCGGCCCAAGCCCACGTGGGCCCTGGCTGTCACAGTCAGTCGCTGAGCAGGAGGTGGCCAACTATGATGTCATTTGTCACCGAGCTGGATGTCCTGGCCCTGAGGTGTGTGTGGTGTGGAAGGCAAAGGCTGAAATAGCCAATGGCCCTGGCTTGGCCTCTGGTCTCGCGGAGGACTCAGTAGCCGCTGCCTGGCGCACCCAGCGGGGTTCGTCGGTACAAGGGCATTGTTGCACTGTCTCAGATGGAACTGGGGAGTCCCCGGCAGCCAGCAGGCAGAAGGAAATTCAGATGTGCTCAGGAGAGGCCCCCCATAAAGGACAGCCCGGCCTCCAGCATCAGTAAGAGCCCTACATTGACGGACACAGGCGGTCCGGCCTGGCACGAGCCTCAAGGAGTGAGACCGGTCCTGGGCTCGGACCACAGCCAGCACTGGACGAGAGCTTGGGAAATGCAGCACTCTTGGGGCCCCTCGCCGACCTGTCAGGGCCCTCGTTGGGGAGGACAGTACCCTGGGGGAGGACTCACAGCGACACGGGGCCGGCAGGGCCGCAGAGGCCTGCTCTGGCCCCAACCTGGCCGTGTAATCTGCCCCAGTCATCTGGAGCCCAGCTAGCAGGAGGCCCGGCGGCTGGTGACTAACTGTCAAGGGCAGGCTCACCCCAGCTGCCAGGCCCCTGCCCTGTGAGAAGCTGGGTTTCCACAGAGGAGGAAGCCATGGGCCCAGGAGGCAGCTGCCTTATCACTTCCTCCCATCGCCCGTCCGTTGGCTTGCTCACCTCCAAAGTAGGCCAGACTCCTCTGGGCCTTGTTAGGCGAAAGACCCAGAAACTGTCTGGCAGGAAAAGGCAGCCCTGTTGCTCTGGGGGAGCTGGGAGCCAGGCAGTGACAGGGAGCCCCACAGGAGGTGCCCGGGGGTGGCAAGGTGGGCACAGCCAGAGGGTCCTTGTGCTGTGTGCAATTCCGCTGGGGCACAGAGGTCTCAGCAGAGGAGTGCCGGGAAGACAGTGGGCTGTGCCTACAGCTCCTGGACCCTGGGCAGCCTTTTCCGGAGGAGAGTCCTGAAGGAAGTCGTGGGACCACCCAGGCCTATGAGATCCGGCTGGAAGCGGGGCCTGAGACAATGGGGACAGCCAGGACATTTCCCTCCCGGGGTCCCAGGAGGCAAGGATTGCAGGGCCAGGCTCCCTCTCCACCCGCTGTCTCCCACCAGGACGGCCTGTCTGTCTGGCAGGGCAGGGGCTGTCTGTCCAGGTCCTGGGAAGCGCTGCAGTTAGGGGGGTGCCAGGCAGGGCCTCACTCTTCACAGGAGCCCCCTCCCCACACACACACACACCTGGAGCCTAACAACAGTGCCCCCTGCAGGCATGGAGAAGACACACCTGTGCTAGCCATGGGGTAGCCCCCTCCTCCCCAAGCCACACACCAAGAGCTTCCGGGACCCCTACATCGCCCCGGCTGGCCCACCCTGGCTTCCGGCTGCTCCCCAGTTGCTGGCGTACCCTGAAGCCCTCTGCTTCTGCCTCCCCAGCTCAGCCGAAGTTCCTGCAGGAGACAGGTGCGTGTGGCCTCACTCTGCACCCCCCAGGGCCAGGCCTAGGGCTGGGTGCCATGAGCAGACCTTCTGCCCTGGAATCCACCTAAACCTCACAGAGACTCAGTGCCAATGCAGTTACCCCAAGGAAGCCTGAACTGGCCAAGCCCTTTGCAGAGTCTGGGAAGGACACGTCACCCCATTGCCTGCTGCCCTTCAGCACGTGGGGGCCATGTGCTGGAGAGGGGGTTGGAGATGCGACATGCCTGGACTTTAAGTCAACCAGGGAGCAGATCCATGACTCGGGAGAGGTCACCGGACCCAAGGGCCGGAGGCCTGTGCCTCCCTGCTGACCCCTCAGGCCCCAGGGGCAGGGTGTTTCGCAACCAAGCTGCTCGGCTGTGCAGAGCAAAGGGCCAGCTTTACCCCACCCGATTGTTCTGCACAATCGACACAAGGGGTCACTTGGCGTTGAGTTTCCTCCCAGATCAGTCACTTGCAAGACTTGTGATTCGAGGCAGCGGCAAACAGAGGGTCCCCAGTGCCAGTGCGTGGGGATCCGTCTCAATGCCAGTCGCTCCCACTCTGAAGGCACAGGTGACTGCTAGGCAGCTGAGGCTGTGGTGAGCGAGGCAGGTCACGCCCTTGCAGGGCTGACGCCGCTGAGCTGGCACGTCCCAGATCCCTGCAGCATCGCGGCCCATCCCGAGCTCCCACTGACTGCCTGACGATTTTGCACTTTGTTTCATGGATGAGGAAACTGAGGTCCGGCACAGTTAAGGAAGACAAATATGGGAGGAGCAACCCATTGTTGGTGGGCTGGACAAGCCTGACTTGGACACCTACTGTGTGTCCAGCCCTGGCGTCCATGACCAGCAGGCACAGACACCCATTCTGATGGAGCTTGCCAGCTGGCTGGAGAGGTGGACGGGTGAGCCGGGACCTAGCATGCGTGTCCCGTCCAGGACAGACCGTGACGCAGCTGGCCATCACTTTCTCTGGCCAGATGAGAAGTGCGGGAGTTAGGTGGGTTGAGTAACAACCAGACCAGATGTGGACCTAAAACAACAGCCTCTGCACTGGCCAGCCTTTTCAGGGAGGGCGTTGGGCTGGCAGAGCTGGGCACTTCTGCACTAGACCGGTTTGCCTGCTCTTAGGTGGTGGGTCGGCACAGATGTTGGAGATGGCTGGTCTAAGGTGCCTTTGGGGTGCTGGGGACTCTGCAGGTTTATCTCTTCACCCCCAAGCCTGGTTGCCTGCAGAGCCCCCAGGGGGACAAGCACGTCCAGGGTCTTCTCTAAGCCTTTGTGGTATCAATGGTATCACTCACCAAAGCAAGCCACCACCCCAGCCTGAAGGCAGCGTGGAACAGAGCCGGAGAGCTGGACTCAGAGCAACCTCCACTAACGGGGCACCGCTCCCGGACCAATCAGGGGTGATGTTGAGCTGAGGCCAGCGGAGAGGAGCTCCCTGCAGAGGGGAGTACACCGGCAGGGGCAGGTGCAGCAGAGGCCACGCTGACCACACGGCCCGCATTGTGCCACACTGGTGGCTCCCACGTCTCTCCGGATCCATCTGGGAGGCAGGCGCAGGCTCCTGAAAGGAGGGGCTGATTCAGCCAGGTCTGAGCCAAGCAGCCCCTGGACAAGCTCAGCTGGCCCAACCAAAGGAGATGGCAAGAGTCTGCCTCCCACCCCCCGACTTCCTGCAGCCAGGGTGTGCAGGGGTGGAACCTGGAGCCAGATGACCAAAGGCCACTCGGCTTGATCTCCACAATTCAAGGTAAGGTGGGGAGTGGCGCCCCGAAAGAGGGGTGTGGGGCAAAGGGAACTGAGGTTTCTCTTTAGCTTGGCAAACGTGAAGCTAAAATGTGTCTTTTAAGTCCAAGCGACCATGTCACTCCGCCTCTGCCCCGCAAGCCTGGTTCTGATTATTAGCTGAAGTTTGCACACGTCAGTGGTGTTTCTGGTCTGGGGAACAAAGCCCCCTTTATTCAGCGAGGAAAAGTCGAGTCTGATGGCTGAGCGAGCCGGCTGGCTTTTGGGCATGGGGTCAAGGCCACATCAAAAAGCATTCTTTCTCCAAGGCCAGGGCCCCACGGCTCCCGTTCCATGGCTCCTGCTCTGTGTGAGGTTGCCCAGTCATGGAAAACCACAAGCGTGTTCGTTCCCGGGCGCCTGGAGCAAGATCTGGGGTCTTGAGCTGCAGCTGGGAATGCAGACGTGGCAGTGAGCCCTCCTCAGAAACAGGCTGAGCAGAGCGGCAGGGCCGAGGGGCAGCGCCCGTGACCCGGGAGAGGCCGCGGCTGGCTCCGGGTCCCGGCCTAGCGCCCCCAGGCCTGGCTTGCTGTGTGACTCCAGGCCACTCTCTTGACCTCTCTGAGCTCTGTGCACTAGAAAGCCCTGAGTATGTCTGAGCATAGTGGGTGCACGGACGTACCCAGGCAGGGACAGGCAGGGAGCCCCGCCCACCTCAGCTGCCGGGGCTGCTCCGTCCCCGGGGAGGACACTTCTGGTCAAGGTCCGGGTCTTGCTGGACTCCCAGGCTGAGCACAGGGCTGGCAGCCATGGCAGCATGTCCTAGGCCTCCGGGGATCATCTCCCTAGAGCTGGTCCTTCTCCTCAGCCCTGGTGCATCCCTGTCCTGCAGGGGCTCAGACGTGACTGCCAGCCTGGGCTTGAAACAACGACACCCATTTCCTCTCTGCCAGTTCTGGAGGTCAGAGATCTAAAATGTAGATGCCCGCTGCGCAGAAAGGGCTTGAGGGGAGGCCCTGCCCTTTCTCACCTGTCCCGGCTTCTAGTAGCAACGGAGCTACTAGGCTGATGGCTCTCTCTCAGCCCCACGTCATCCTACACGCTTCTGCTGTCACATCTTTCCCTGTGGCCTCCTGGCCCCTCCCCTGAAGAGCCCCCGGCCCAACCCGGTCATCCCTCACACCCTGACTCTGCACGCAGCCACATCTGCAAAGTCCCTTTGCCACCAAAAGGGACAGCCACGTCCCGGGAACTGGGGTGACCCAGGCTCTCCGGTGGAGCCCACACTCCGGCCCCCTGTGGGTCTCCATGGATTCAGTCGCACCTGCCCAGGGCCCTGGACCTGATGACATGCAGGGAGCCAGGCTGGTGGCCCCGCGAGTGCCGTGGCCAGCGGCCTTCCTGGTGGGCCAGCAGGGGGCATCTTCAGGAGTGGAGCCCGTGTCCCCAGGCAGGACTGGCATGGGAGGCACCAGGTGGAGAGGAAGCAGCAACCCGGGGAATCCCCAGCCGCGAAAACAGCTCTCTGCTTATTTGGAATAAGTGGACAGGGGCGAGGGGGAGGAGGCGGGAGCAGGAGCCTGCGTGAGCGGCAGGATCGGCCCGTGGACACGGCGATGGAAGCACCTCCGGGTAGCAGCGGTGGGTGGCCCCCGCTCCTGCACGGGGAGCGCAGCCTCCGCAAATGCTCAGACAAGGACCCCTTGTGTTGGAATAGCAGATAAGCAGCCTTTTTGTTTTAGCAAAGAATGTCACGCCCGTGAAGTATGAGACTTACCTCTAGTCCTCATCATCTGGTGAATATCTGAAATTCAAATTTAAGCCGGATCCTTTTCGTCTTTGCTCCACCCGAGACCCTCTTGAGCTCCTCTGTTCCCAGAAACACAGGAGCATCCCCAGCATGGTGGCTGCACCCAGCACCCCCAGGCCCCGGGAGCTTCAGACAGCTGCACCTGTGCTTGGGGGCCCGACCACACTTGCCGTCTCTGGCCTTCACGTGGGGATTCGCTCCAGGTGGGTGTGGTGCTCCGGAGCTGCCCTAGGGCTGGCCCAGATGTATGGTGGCCCCGGCTGTGGGTGCCTCTGGCCTGGGCTGGAGCGGTCAGAGGGAAGGGCGTCAGGTGGCTGGTTGGTGGAGTGACCTTGGGCAAGGTGTTTCCGTCCTCTGAGATGTGGGCTTTGCATCTGTGAAATGGGGGTTCTCTCTCTGAGTGGACTGCTGACGACTCTGAGTCATCAGTCGCTAAAGAAGTCCTCACACGGCCTGAGAAGCCCATGCACGCTGCAGTCATGGGAGGTGCCATGTTCCTGCAGGAGTCTTGCGAAGAAAGTACTTTGCAGGCATGGGCACAGCCGGGTCTCTGACTCTGGCAGACGGGTACGGAGAGTCCTGGAGCCTCTGTGGCTTTTTCAGACTTTTCAGACTTAATGATCTTTCTACACCATGTGCAGTGAGGCGACCAGGTGCAGGGCAGGCAGGGGCCGGGGCCCAGGGGGCTGGGAGGCCCCAGCCCCCAGTGCCTCTTTTCTCCCTGGGCCCTCTGGCGTTCTCTACTGGTCTCTCCACGCACAGCCCCCTGCAGCCCCCTCACGCCGGCCTCCAGGCCCAGGTGGGTGCACACACCACACTCCAGGTGTCCCCCCCCAGGCCTGCGTGCCCTGCGTCCATGCTCCCGCGCCTCCTGCACTCAAGCCACATGTGGTGGCCACAGAGGCCCCAAAGCCTGAGCATCTCTGTTTACCTGCAGAAAGCCAAGGAGAAAGAAGGGAAGGAAGGGGAGAGAGAGGCAGCAGAGTCCCAGCGCGCAGGGCGCACCCACGCCGGGCAATGTGCGGCCGTCTGAAGGCTCTAAGGCACCACGTGCGGGCCCTGCATGCCCGCTGCCTTCGATGGAGACGCTGGGCTTCTGGGCAGAAGCAGGGCAGAGGCCAGGCCAGCTCTGCAAGAAGCCACTCCACCCCTGACAGCTCCTCTCTGCTTCTCTCTGCTTTCCCCAGGAGAAAGAAATCTCTGCCCACAGCTTCCCAAGGTCAGAGTAATTGAAATTCCCTGTCTGCATCCCAATTTTCCAGCTGAGGACTCTTACAGTTGTCAAGACATAAAGCCCCAAAATGGGCACTTTTCAAGATGACCACCAGTGCATAATTAGTTGATTAAAATTGTCAAGATGTTACTTTTGGTTAGTTAAAAGATGTATCAAAATCATTCTATTCCATTGCTTAAGCCTCAGTGCTGTGTGTGCGGTGCTGTGGGTGAGTCCAC
>NW_004567114.1:4235446-4256671 GCF_000260355.1 Condylura cristata
GCTGTGGGTGCATCCACGCTGTGTGTCCACGCTGTGGGTGCGTCCACCCTGCGCGTCCACGCTGAAGGTGCGTCCACCCTATGTGTCCACGCTGTAGGTGCGTCCACCCTGTGTGTCCACGCTGTGGGTGTGTCCATGCTGTGGGTGTGTCCATGCTGTGGGTGTGTCCACACTGTGGGTGCATCCACGCTGTGTGTGTATCCACACTGTGTGTACATGCTGTGGGTGCATCCACCCTGTGTGTCCACTCTGTGAGTGTGACCATGCTGTGGGTGTGTCCACCCTGTGTGTCCACGCTGTGAGTGCATCTATGCTGTATATCCATACTGTGGGTGCAGCCACACTGTGTGTGTGTCCACGCTGTGGGTGCGTCCACGCTGTGGGTGCACGGGTACACGTGTGTCCTCCGAAGAGGCAGCCTGAGTTCCGCGGGATGGGTAGCTGACATGACAGCTTCACAGGGGCACCAGCTGCTGGCTGACCGCTCTGGTGGGGCGGCCTGGGCTGGCCCCTGCTCTCAAGTCCCCTGACCTCCTCCCAAGCCCTGGGGCTCTGTCCCTCCAGGAAGAAACCTAGTCTTCTGGGGTCAGCCACGGCTGGGCTCTTCTTCCTACCTAAGTGTGGACCCTGAGCGGCCATGGTGGGCAGCCATGGTGGGCAGTTGTGGTGGACAGCTGTGGTGGCCAACAGTGCCTCTTCTTATTAACAGGGGCGCTGGTTGTTGGACATCCTGTGTGTGCCCACCTGTGAGGAGGAGGTCACGCTGCCAGCCACACAGATCTGCCCTGAAGATCAGCAGGATCCAGTCAAAAACTGAAAAAAGCAAAGCAACCAGTTATTACCCAGAAATAACAGCCAGATAATATCTACCAGGTGTGGGTGCAGTTGGGTGTTCGGAGAGCAAGAGGAGAGAGGCGGAGTAGCAGAGCTGTTAGTAAGACTGGTCTCAAGTGGCTGAGGAGTGCAGGGCTGCCCCTCAGAGGTTTGGGGGTGCTGGGGTGGTCGCTGCCGCTGGAGCCTCACTGATAAGAGAGGGAACTCGGGGCCTGCCCTTGCCAGCTCTCCCACCCTGCATGGCCACCTCAGCAGGAAGCCAGGCAAAGGCCGGGCAGAGGCCAGCCCAGGGGCTCCCCATGCCAGCAGCCAGTAAGAAGCGCCCCCCACCGAAAGCTTTCATTCAAATAAAAAGGGGTTGTTGTGGTGCTGGCTGTGGCGCGTGGGTGCCCAGGCGGCAGATTGCTGTCTGTGTCTGCGACGCGGCATCGGGCTCCCGCTACAACCCAGGGTCCGCTCCCTGCCGCACACTGGACACCTCCTTCCCGCAGCCCGCCCTCCTCTCTCCCCTTCTGATCGCAGCAGCACGACTGGGCCCCGCTCCGGCTAATCCTGCACAGCCCAGTTCTACGGCCATTTTCCTCCCCCATCTTTCCAGGCGCCTGTCCCGTCCTGGGAGGCATGTGGACAGCCTCCACCGAGGACTGAAAAGCGGCAGCACGCGACGGTCGCAGGGGTGACGCAAGGGCCATCTGGGCACCTGTCACGCGGGGTCCTGGCCGTCTCTCCTTGCTGGCTGGGGAGCCCCTCTGAGGAGGCGCCATCTCTGCGCTTCTTACCCACTGAGGGGGCGTCTTGCCTAGTCGACCAATTGCACTCGTTGGGACTAATCTCTCAGTCTCAGTTAATAGCATCTTACATATCTGTGACTCCGCGGACTAGAGGATCAGCCCCAGAGGGGTGTTCACTAGCAGGCATGTGCAACTTGGCCTGGATGGAAACCCTGGAAGGTAGCAGAGAAATAAACCTGAAGCGTCTGTTGATATTGTCCATGGCCCTGTAGATGGTGAAGGAATAAAAGACACCAGGATAAAACAGTGCTCCTCAAGCAGCAAACAAGCCCCTTTAAAGAAGAAAAGAAAATCACCTCCCCCCGCCAAAAATAAAAGAATAGAAAGGACAGGACCTGAAGGAAAATATGAAATATGAGTGTCTGTTTTCTACTTGGTCAGTTACCCGCCTTACTGGCCACGGGCTGCGGACTCCACAGTAGGGACGCATGTCTTGAGCCAAAAAGCGGAGGGTCATGATGGGCCCAGCCCCCTGGGGAAGTGTGAAGACAGGTTGCCAGATCAGATGCCTTTTCCCCGACAGAGTTGCCTTGAGTCCCCACGATGAAGTCCCATTCAGCAGCAATGGATACGTCTTGTGGAAGAGCAGAGGACAGAAAGATAGTGCAGATAGTCCAGATAAACCTGAAATCTGTCACCAATGTGCAAGAGAAACAAAGCAATGGAGACACAGTAACACGAGCAGGTGTCTTCCCCTGCCTCACACCTTCACCTCACCTTCATGGCGGCTGTTTGAGGTCGTCCTTGCAATATCCCTGCAAGGCCCACGGTTTAATCTACTTCCAGAAGAGAAAACAGAACTTTAAAGAGGTGACGTGTTTTCCCCAATGTTGCCCATTCCTTTCAGAACCTGGACTTAAGCTGGATACGGCAGGACAGGCACCTTCTGCTGGTCCTGCGTCCCTTAGACTGTAACACGGACCCTAAAAGGTCCTAGATTCTTGGGACTGCTGTTTTCTCCCTTGGAAAGTGAGTTCTCTGAGGATATGGCCAATGCAAGCTCTCTTCAAGGTGCACAGGGAACTGGAAACTCAGACGGCCCAGATCAAGGCCCCTCCTGCGGAGCCAGCCAAGAGACGCTGCAGGCTGGCAAGTCCCACCTTTCTCCCTTTCCCAAGTTACAGAAACCTTGCATATGGTTGTCTTTATTTTAATGTGCATGAATAAAAGATATCCTTGTGAACTGATGTAGTCTGCAGGCTTTTGAGATCAAACAGTTTTCTACTCCAGGTGAAATGTGGAATGACAGATAATGTTGTCAATATGCTATATTTTTGTTAGGTTGAACAAACATGGCCACAGCAATCATTTTCATCATAGACACGTGTGTGTTTGTGTATGTGGGGGTGGGGGGGGTTCTGAGTGTGTGTGTAAGGGTTGGCAAGTATTTAAAGAATAAGATTGAAAGGAAAAAATCAATAAATGCAGAATTTTCCATAAAACCTGCAGTGAGAAGTATCCCTCCCTCTTCCTCATGTATATTAAAGAGAACGGAATTTGCTGAGTTGCATCATGCAATCCAGAATGATTACTGGAGGGATCAGAGTGATTAAATAGCCAGTTTGGGGAGCTACCTGGCCTCATTCTGGAACCCAAGCCTAGGAGGAAGGCAATGGAGGGTTCTTGGAGACTTGAGGACTGGACTTCAGGCCTTGCTCGTTAGAAAAGCTACACAGATGTGTGTCTTGTGAACAGTGGGTTGCATTTTGTTGTGGGTAATACACGAGATGAGAAACGTATCCACGTCTGACAGCATTGAGTGGGGGAGGGGGGCAGACTCTGGAGTCAGACCAGTGCTGTACTGGAATTTGGCTTTGGATAATTAAGCCGACTCTTCCAAGCCAGTGGACTCTCGTCTGTGTAATGGTAGCTACAACTACAGCAGAAGGCAGGTGCTTTAAGGGAGCGCTGTTATTCATACTTTATTAGTAAGTGGCAATAGTAGCAAAGTGTCTTTTCTTAGTGCTCCTACGAGCACAGTCCTGAATGCACTGATATGTGGGCCTTCATGATTCCATCTCAGCGATTTTGCTGCAATCAGAATGGAAAGGCGGAAAGGAAAATGACTGGATTTCACGGAATTTGAGATCCAGCCTGTTGTATTATTTTAAGTGCCATGAAAAGAGGAAAATTTGCTGACAGCTCTAATGGTGAGATACCATCATCCCATTTCAGATGTTCAAGTATCGCTTAAATATTGCCTTAGAATCGGTAAATTTTGGTGAACCAGCTAACATGGCAACCGTTACATGGTAACCGTGGGAACCAGGGTATAGAAAGAGGTTGCAGGAGCCAGATGCTGGGCTCTGTTCCCCAACCTACAGGGCCTGTCCAGCTAGTAACGGACATACTTTGCCATGTGTGCTGAGCGACAGATCAAATCAGGGGCCACACCTGTGTGTGCTTGCATGGAATTCACTTTTCCAGTCAATTTCCACTTGGGGTTTAATCTAACATAATCAAGAAACAGGAAATAATACAAATAAATAAATAGTCAAACACATCCCGGAGTAGCTTCGGGAAAAACAGCAACACCAATTGGTAATGGCCAAAGGCCATGGATATGTGGGCTCTCTGTAGATAAAAGCGGGGTTGCTTTTCTCTGTAGAATGAAATGAAGGCAGTCTTTGCAAAGTGCTCAAGTGGGTGTAAAACATGACCGGAATTAGGCTGGCCAGAGAATTCATATTCCACACGTATAGTCTTCTTAAAAGGCCGGATCTTGGAAAGCTCGCTGTGCGCTGCAGTAGAGGAGTCAGCGGCCGGCAAATATCAGTCGACGGTCCGGAAACTCACTGTAACATCCGTGTCTACTTCCCTCCCGGCGTTCCTTACCCATTACCCACATGTTGCTAGCAGCTTCGGGCTTGAGCGAACACTCACGCATGAGTCACCTGGGGTATTCCAGGGACTTCTATGAAGCGGATAACAGCATTTGGACCTCATTCTATGGATGGAAAAGAGGCATCTTAGGGAGGTCAGCAGCTCATCCCAAAGCCGTGCAGAGGACTGAGACCCTGAGGGAACCCTTGATTTGTTTTTAGTCAAATTCAAGATAATCAAGACCAGAAAACCAAATATCTGACAGCCAGTCAAGGGTCCTTTTCCATCTCACCTCATCTTGTTCTCAAATGCCAGAGCATTCTACCACTGCCTCAGTAAGCCCCAAATCCGCCTTGCTTGGCAGGGATGACAGTGCATATCCAGGGGATCTGACCAGCTGCTCTTCGCTCTGGCACCACTTCAGCTAAGAGGGGGCCTTTGGGGATGACAGGGAAAATACTGTCTCAAATGGAACTGAACTGGAGTCTGGGCACCTCGGAGCCCGTCATGAGGCAGGGGCGTGGCTGGCATTCACAGGAAAGACTGGAGATGCGTCACGGTGAGTGACATGCTCCATCCGTGAGGTGTCTGCAGAATGGCAGAGGCCTGGCCCAGGGTCACTGATATGAGCAGAGGTGACTTGCCTCGCGCCCCTTCACCACACACAGGCCATGCCCGATTCCATGTCATGCCCCCGGGAAGAAGACCCCTCCTGGCCACACTGCTGGCGTTGGATGGAAGGTGAGGGCAGACCCTGAGGTTCCAGAATGGGCTCACCTGCTCCCCAGGGCCTCAAAGGAAAGACCGGATGCCATCTCCCCCTGTATCCTGGCCCCTGCTCCCCTGAGGGCCCCTTGAAATGTTTCCACATCTCAATACTCAGCTAAATCTTGGACAGGTGAGGCTGGAGAAAGGAGAAACTTCTGGATGTGCTTGGCAGAAATTAGCAAATCATCCAAGGCTGTGGTGCACTCAGCCCCTGCCTCCTCATGATTAGAGTATTTTGTTTCAAAAGTAAGACAGGCAGACCTGTGGAAATGGTGATATATGCTTTTTGGCTGTTTCTATAAGTTGTGTTCAACTAATGAGGCATGGAGCATAAATAACAAGTGGAGAGAGGGCAACCCGGCCCACAACCCATCAGGTCGCCCCAAAGTAGAAGCAGGACTGACACCCCGTAGATATCAGGGAACTCAGTCCATGCAAGCAGCTCCGCCTCAGCTCACAGCGTCTGGAAACTTCACATGGTCAGCCCAATGGACATTCTCAGGAGAAAACGCTGGCTGGGCCCTTCTCTCTCTTGATTGCTCTCTGGCTGGAAACCTCCTCAGGCGTGAGGCCAGACTCCAGGGCTGCTACAGCTGCAAGGCGAGAGTTCATGACCACCCACTCACGCACCTGGACAGACCTCCCTCCAGCCCACGGGCCTGTCCACCTCCTCCCGTTGACTGCACTGGCTCTGAGGCTGGCCTGCAGTGCCCACGGGGCTGTACTGCTCAGGCACCAGCCCAGAATAGCCGCCTTCACCCAGGCCAAGTCTGCTCCTCCACAGAAGTGCCCCTGACCCCCAAATCCCTTTCCTCTGGGTCCAAAGTCCTTCAGCAATGCACCAGGCCCAGTCTGACTTTTGCCAGGTAGAGAGAGTTGCTTGTCTCTGTAATCAAAGAGAAAGACAAAAAAAGAGAGATTCGTGAATATGACAGCTTCTGCTTCTCTTATTCTACGCACAGCAGAGGTGGGGCAGCAGCAAGATGCAGAGAGAAGTTGACCAGGACTCGCCCCCACCCTGGGGCGGGTTGAATGAGTGTATTTGGTTAAGCTCTAAGTTTCCTTTGTTTAAATATATTTTCTTTTCTTTTCTTTTTTTGTACATTAAAACAACAGGTTTATTAGGAAAAGAGAGGCGCCAGACGAGGCGCAGGTGGGCAGGGGAGCTGCCTATCTACTCTCTGTTATCCTTTTTTATTTAAAGATTCATTTACTTATGCACACAGAGCTGGGGTACAGGCCAGAGGTGCAGGGGCCGTGAGAGGATTCACCAGACACAGAGTGGGGGGGCAGAACAGGCCGACTGACGAAGTACACTGCTGAGGGGAGCAGCGGGCGGGTCAGGAGAGGTCTGTCGCGCCGTGTGGGTCACCTCCGGGGCGGGGATCGAACTCATGCGGAAGCGGCTTTAGCTTCTCAGTGCTGTGCTCTAACCCGCTGCGCCACCAGGGAGGGCCCTGTCTGTTATCTTGAAAGGAGCACATGCTTGAAGTAGAAAAGGGAGACAATGAACTATGAGAGGGGGGCTCCTGCCAAGCCAGCTAGCACTACCCACTGCATGCCAGTGTTCTGAAGCCCACCCTTGCCCCTTTGCAGCCTGGACAATAAATAAATGTGCATAAAAAAATCAACTTCGCTGTGTGCATAGGTTTTGGAGACCAGCTAGATGACCAGTAACAACCCTCCGAGAGCTTCTAGTCCGCACCGATCAGGTGAACCCTTTGTGGGGTACCCCTCGGCCAGTGCATGCACAGGCACCCTCAGAAGACCCCGGCTGGGGAGGGAGAGCCTCACCATGAATCTGCCACCTTGTGTTTTGCAAAAGAAATCGGAGGGTCACTGGATCTGGAGCTCCGTGCCTGTGAGAGACCCTGGAGGTGGGCGGGACGCCACTCACATGGCACTTTTCCAGGGAGCACAAGTCCCTTAATGGACCCAACCCGGAGCTCCAAGAGAGGCCAGGTGAGCGCGGAAGAGCTGGGCTCCGCAGCCGACACCCCACTTCCCTCCAAGCAGGACACCTCCAGTGCAGAAATGGCAAAGGTATTCAAACCCAGTGGCCAAGGACGCTCTCCTGGCCTAGCTCACTCGTGTCACTCCCTCGCTTAGCCAAGCCCCAAGTGCTGGCGGCCACAGAGAGCAAAAGGAGGGTCCTTGCAGCTGTGCCCACCCAGCAGGGGCCCGGGGTGGTGCTCCTGGGTGGACCGCCTGAGGGATCAGGGCCTGAAATCAAAACACAGGCTGACTCAGCATGGTGTTTCCCCACATTCCAGAAAGAACGGGCTGCACACACACAGAGCAGCTACAAGACACAAGTTGTGTCACTTTTCAGTGAGTCTAGCGAAGAGTTAAATGCGACTCCATTGAAAATTGGCACCATACAACTGAGAGAAGAATAGTAAAACCATGCTCATGATTTAAAGTTTTAACTTTAAATGAAAAATAAAAACCACCAAGACAAATTGAGAGTCGCTGAAGAAAAGAAAGAGCCTTGAGTTTGGTTCTTTTCAGGATACTCTTTCCTGTTGTGTTTTGTTTTTGAGTAAGGAGCATCCCGGTTTTTTTGCCCTGAGACCTACAGATGGTAGACTCGGCCCTGCCTCTGGGGGCCCATCGTTACTACACATCTTCAGAGATAAGAGAGCAATGGAAGATTCTTTTTCTTTTCAGGGCCCAATTGTTCCCTCAGAAAATGAGTTATCCAGCATGGCCCCAGCCTCCCCCAGGCCCAGAGATCAACCATGGAGATTTCAGAGTAGGAGGACACTGTCTGCTGACGTGAGGACCTTCTCATTCCTGGGGAGACCAGGCGTGCAGGGTGTCATCTACAGTAGAGCAGGTTAAACACTGCACAACTCTGAGTGCAGGCTGAATATTCCCACCCTCCCACACAATCCAGGCTGGTCCTGGGCAATGGCTCCCCTGAGAGGATTCCTGAGTGTTGTTCTAACTACCAAGTCCTTCCCCTTCCTCAGAAACTTTCTAAGGGTATTCGATATCTCCATGCCCAGTTTACTTGAGCTCCCCGTGTTAGGGGAATAGGGCTTCCACTTCCTGTTCCTAGTGTGATTATCAAGGGTCCTGCTTAGCAGTTTCCTCTATAAATGATTTATTGGAGCAAGCCTCAAAGGTCATCTGGTAACCCACACCATCTGAATCGATCTACCCAATCGATAATGTAGGACTTGGACCCCACCTCCAAGGACCCAACGCCTCGATTGTTCTGTTCTCTGTGATTGCTCTGTTGCCACTAGGAGTGAGTTTCAGAACCTTTGCTGGTGAAGTCCCACCCCAAAATACAGTCCCCTGTCCTCCTGCTAATTGTCTGTCGCTCCCTTCCAGCCATGCCCAGGCCCAGCCCTTGAACCAGCAGATTCTCCAATATACTTGTCTGCTTTAAGAAAGGAGGCTGCATGTGAGCTAGGCTAGAGCGCTCAGAACCAGCACTGGGCAGCGAGCCCAGTGGTCTTCTAGAAGGCTCTGCTTCCCAGCATTCCAATCCCATCCCTGAGAGCTCTGACATCTGGTCTCCTGGGCTATCGTGTCTCTTGATTCTTCTGCAGCCATGCAGTGTCTCTGGCCCCAGGACCCACTGACCCTCAAGGTCAGAGGAAGTGTTATTAGATCAGACTGGCCCCAGCACCACAAGGCTAGAACTCGAGTCCATTCTGACGCCATCATTTGCTCCCTTGTGGTCTTAGAGGATACAGTTAACCTTTTCCTGACTCAGTGTCCTTATCTAATCAACGGCAATGAGTGATAGTACCTACTGTCCAGGACTGTGGAAAATTAAATGAGTTAAAAATCATAGATGAAGGAAATGGCACACAGCACATGGTAAGCCTTCAGTGAGATGTCAATTAATTCATGGTGACTGTTCCATCCAGATTAGACTTTACTTTGGCCTCCATGGCTGGTCCTACTTTTGCTTTGTCAAGAACCACTTTGCTTGCTCTTAGCCAAGCCAACACAGCTCTAACCCTGGCTCCCTGGCTTGGTGGTCTCCGTCTGATCCAGCTGTTCCTCATCACCATAAGTACCCTGGGCTCCAGAGTTCCCTGTCTCCTCCCCAAACATCACCAGGATCTTGCTCATGATTCAGGATCCAGTTGAGATGCCTGGTATTTTCTTCAGTCCTTCTCAATGTGCCTCTGTGTTTATGTGCTCCTAGAATTCTTGATTCAGCACATTTTATCCTAACTACTGGTTACTTGTCTGGCTCTCGCTTGGGCTCAAAACCTGCAACTGATTTTTCTTTTAACGTGAGGCCTTCACATGATGCATACAGTAGATGCTCAATCAATTATAGTTATGCCAATAAACATCTATTCTGTTGCTTAGAGTCTGATTTGAAACTTGTAGAGAAAACTGACTTGGCTTCTTTCATTAGGGACAAGATTGTACCCCTAATTGACCACAGTCCCTATTTGTTCTCTTGCTCCTGGTTTTCATGTGAAATGAAAAGTGAGTGTAAAATGTGGCATGGAATGAAATCCCAGCCAAGACTTGAGCCCCATGGATGAACTTCAAACAGGGACTTGAAACATGCAAAATAAGAACCAGCTTCTGCAGGACAGGGGGAAGATGCTAGGCACTTGGTGACTCCCTTAGATGTTCTGGAAATACACTTTGATTTCATCTATTTTGAATTAAATTGATTGAAATTCAAAGCTAAAGCCAACATACCACATTTCCTTTGGTCAGAAGTGAAGTGTGAAAATAGTGTTTTGAATTCTCGGTTGGATGCACAGCTTTGGGTTTGAAGTGTGGCAGACTGTGGAGGTTTTGGGTTACTGGAAATTTCAGCATTCCATTGGCCCAGTGTTCCAGAGGAATTAGAGAAATTGAAAACATGGAATTGCAGAGTCCTGGACTATCAGGAGAGCATTGGCGAGAGCATTCCCCTCAGCTCTGTGAGTTGTCCCAGAGAGTGGCCACTGCGTTGTGACAGCCAGAGTGTTGGTAAAGCTGCTCATGGAGAAAACAGCAGAGTCTTGGGAACTATTGTTACTAGCTAAGCTTTAATCGTATAGTAATATGCAATACATTTTATGTACATCGTACATATTATGCGTTTATAATTACAGGGGGTCCAATTTAGGGGGACAGAAAGCACTCCCTTCACACTGCTGATAGAAATACAGTTAGAAAATCAACGCTAGTTTATAACACAACTGATTTAGAGTTTGGTGTGACAAGCAGAATGGACACTCCTTCAGGCAAGAAATATGCTAGCTTTTGAAGAGTAAGCCTTTAAAATTTATCATGTTACTAATTTTCTGAACTTTCATATTGATGCAATCATTATATTCAATTCTGGTGTATGCCAGCAATACAGGTGGAAATATGTTTCATACTGTGAGGAAGAGTCATTGCCGTCCTCCTACCAAGAAAGCAAAATCACCAAATCAAATGTAACAAATAAAAATAAATACACGTGGATGAATTAAAGAAATGAAAGTTCCTGGGTTTTATAAATAAAGAAGGAACTTGAAGCCAGTTATAAATTAGAGCTGAAGTTGCAGGGCTGGGAACTTGTATATAAGTCTTAACAGATGAACTTAATACCCATGTTGGGGTAAGAAATAGTGCTTTAAGACTTCTGGGAGAATTCAAATGATATCTTAAAGCAATGTGCTTGGAATCATTAAAGAGACAACTTAAAGACTAAACTCAAAAGAAATGAAGGAGACCTTATTGTAAAAGTTAGAGATAAGGCTAGAAAAATAATTATATCCCCAAAAATTAAAATTGTTGAAAGTGAAAATTAAATGGCTACATTTTGGCTTTCACTAAAGGTGGGATACCTGGGGTGACTGGGGTAACCCTATCACAATTACAATTGTTGAATCTGAAAGAGAAAAAAGCACTTGTAGGCATTGAAGAATACCCCAAAACAGGCAAAAATAAAATAAAATAAAAGTGGAGCTATTCTATTCTTGAAAGATGGGATCCGCTGGATCAGTTTTATGAACTTGTAGCTTTTTGTCTTGGAATCTTTGGCAACCTGAGTAGTACTGATAAGCAGAAAACCATCATCTTTATGGCTTCATGAGAAAGAAAAAAAGACTTTAGGGCAATCCGCATGGATAAGACACTGAGAAGCAGAAAGAAGTGATTGGCAGGGGAGGGCTCAATCATATGGGTCAGTCCTTGGCTCACTGTTGAACTGTGTACAGTGGGGAGATTCCAGAGGGTCTGGTTCAGACAACAGCTGAGATACTGGTCACCAGAAGAAAAAAAAAAAACTGGGAATTCCAGTCCTGTTAATTTCCTGTTAGGAAAGAAATTAACATTCTCAGTGGAATATTATCTAGTGTCTTCACAATGTGTCACTTTAAAATGTCTAAGATACAGTCACAAATTACTAGGTAAGAACAAATCTAGAAGAAAGCTGCAAATATAAGCTACTTCTGAGATGAGTCAGATCACTGAATGAACCATCAGCTACTATAAACAACACACTACTGGGGTCCGACAGGACACATTGCAGTTGTTGAGTTTCTTTTCTGATTGTAGTTGTTGAGTTTCTTTTCTGAACAGTTGTATCTATTCAGAAGAATTGATATAGCATGGCTTTTATTCTTTCTTAACAGTATTTCAGAGGACAACGTATGGGAGCAAACATTTTACTCTTTTTTAAAGATGCATTTATTTGTTTGTTTGTTTGTTTGTTTATTATTTATTTATGCCTACTAGAACTGGAGTATAGGTCAGAGGTGTGGGGGGGTGAAAGGATTCACCAGAGACAGAGTGAGGAGCAGAACAGGCAGATCTACTGAAATACACGCTGAGGGGAGCAGCGGGCGAGACAAGGAGAGGTCTGCGGCGCCATGTGGTCACTCCCTGGGCAGGAATCAAAGTCCTGTTGCAGTGGCTGTGGGCAGCCCCACCATGCTGTGCTCTAACCCTTTGTACCACCAGGGAGGCCCCAACAAACATTTTAAAGGAATAAAACTCATTCTTACAATCATCACATAGGTCATAAGGGCTCATTTATAAACTTGTGATAGACCTTAGTGATCTATTTTCTTCCATCTGAAATATTAGTCTGGTTTATTACCTTGAGACTTAAATCATAAATTATTCAGAATTCTAAAATAATAAGAAAAGTAATGAATGATAAATTAGTATTGAGAGATTATAATAGTGAAATAAATCATCACTGTTGCACCATTTTTGGTATTAATTCCATGAAATGGAAACGTACTACACACTTTAAATAAAAAACAGATACAATGAGATTGGACACAAAGATATGACCAACTATATGTTATCCACAAGAAAGTCACTTTAAACCAGGACACATACAGGATGATAGCAAAATAATGAAAAAAGTAATACCTTGAAAACTATAACCACCAAAAAAAGTAAAATGGCTATATTAATGTCGGATAAAATAGACTTCAATATAAGGAGTGTATCTTTGAAAACATTTCATAATAAGAGTCAACTCATGTAGAAAATAATATTTTATAGCACCAAATAATAGTATTTCAAAATATAATAATATACAGAATAATTGCATAAAGTATCATATTTTCTATGTCTATATTTAGATATAGAAAATCTTAATAAAAATACCAATTATGTTGACCTAGTTACAATTTTGACCTAGTCAAAATTGCAGGGATCATACTCTTTTACATGGACTTTTCATTCACCAAGATATATTATTTGCTACTACAAAAAAAGTGTCTAAATCATATCCAAAAGAACAGAATTATAAAGAACATAATATCTGACCATAATAAAATTAATGACCAATTATTATAATATATCCATAAAAGCCCTAAATAGTTAGAAACTAAATAGTACATATTTAAATAGCTTATGGGTCAAAGAAGAAATAAGGACAAGTAAAAAATATGATTTGAAATGAATGATAAAATACAATTTAGAAAAAAAATTATATACATCTAGAGCACTGTATAGATAAAAGTTACAGCTTTATATATTTATATATTTATATATTTATATTTAAATAAATGCCATACAATTTAAATTATTTTACTAGAAAGTTGTCTAAAATTTAGTTTAGATTCCCACCATAAGAAGTCTCAAAAGAAAAGCATATCATACCCAATCAATAAACTCATAGCAAAGTAAACTCAAGCAAATAAAGGGGGAAAATTATTACTATTAAGAACTAGTAAGGGAATACTATTAGTGATCCTACAAACTTTAAAGAGATAGTTAAAGCATAATATAGATAATTTAGGTAAAATGAATAGAATGCTTATCAAATATATAAGAAAAAATTAAAATAGGAATATGAATCTTCCCTGTTTTGTGAGTTTTTGAGTTTTGTTTTGTGAGTTCAGAATAATCCTAGTATTAAAACTTGGTAGTTTGGGTAAACCATTTACTAATACTCACTATTAGTAATTTAAAAAAGAATTATTAACAAGAGATAAGCAGATGTAATCCAGTCACTCATAGAAAATTAAAAATTCACTGTCCAAGTGAGGGTTATCCCGGGAGTGAAAAGCTTAATATTTGAAAACCTATTATAGGTAGAGAAAGGGACTTTAACAAAACTGAGCATCTCCACATGATCAAAACTGTCAGCAAAATAAGAATAAGAGGGAATTTATCCAATCAGATAAGGGATTATATTTCAAACTTAGATGACTAATATACTAAATGGAGAAACACTAAAGTATTTTCCTTAACATTTGAAACAAAGTAACATTAGTCTTAATAAGATAAACAAAGCAAAAATATGAAATATTGTTGGGAAAGAGTATCATTGTCTTTTTCAGCAGACAACTTGATCATTTACATGGAAAATACTGAATAAAATACCAAATAAGCAAGCAAAAATAAGCCTAGAAACTAATAAAACCTCAGAATACATGATCAATATACAATTATATATGCATATAAACTCAAAAGAGCATTTTTTTTAGTTTCAATATACAACATAAAATGTTTGGTCATACATTTCAGGAAAGATTTACAAAACCTATATAGTTATAAATACAATAATTGCTGAGAAAAGTTAAGAAGACTTAAGAGAATGAAGAGACATACCATGTTCATGAATGACTCAAGGTTGCTTTGATATTGATATATCCAAATTGATTCACAGATCAATATTGTCCTAATAATAATGCAAAATTTATCAAGCAAACAGAAAAAGGAAGAAACTGACAAATGTATATAGAGAGAAAGGCAAAGAACCTAAAATGATTAAATCAAACTTTACAAATAGAACAAAATTTGTCCCACTAGACTTCAAGCCTTACTATACAGCTAAATTATTAAACAGGACGGTGGTGTTGACATAGAAATGAACAAATAAATCAGTGAAATAGAATAAGGAATTAGATGGCTATTAGAGTTTCAACAAAATGTCAAAGGGATTAAAATGAGGAATGTGGGCCCTCTCTGGTGGTGCAGCTGTAAAGCACAGCACTAAGAAGCTAAAGCCACTTCAGCATGAGTTCAATCCCCACCCCAGAGGTGACCCACATAGCGCTGCAGACCTCTCCTGACCCACCCACTGCTCCCCTCAGCAGTGTACTTCATCAGTCAGCATGTTCTGCTCCCCACTCTGTCTCTGGTGAAGCCTCTCACTGCCCCTGTACCACTGGCCTGTACTCCAGTTCTGAACAAATAAATAAATAAATCTTTTTTTTAAAAAATGAGAAATTTAGGCTTTAAACAAACTAGATATCCATGTGGGAAAAAAATAAACCTCAACCTTTACCTTATACCACACACAAATGTTTAATTTAATATAAAAATTAAAAGACTGAATATTTTAAATAGGAGAACATAGAAGAGCATCTTCATGTTATGAGGATAAAAACTTTTCTTAGACAGTACAAAGAATGCAAAATAAATAGAAAAGAAAAAAATATAAATTTGACTTCATGAAGTTAAAAAAAAAAAAAAACCTGCATCTCTAGAGGTACTTTTGAGAAAATCTGCAAACCATCAATGACAGAGGACATTAAATTTAGAAAGTTTATCTAGCAATAAAATGTAAAACAAGCTATTTTTTTAAATAAGCGAGAGACATGAGCAAGCACTTCAAAGCTGTCAATAAGCACCTGAGGAACTCTCAACCCATTAGTTCCCCAGCAGGTATGCTTATAGCCACAGTAAGATGCCACCAGGTAGCCACTAGAGTGGCTGATATTACAATGACTGTCAAGTCAAATATTGTGATAATGTGGAAAACACACATCACTCCTTTTACTTGTAGCATAACCTCTTTGGAAAAGTTTAGTTGTATACATGTTTAAGTTAATTACATACTGGTCTTCTGATCCCGTAATTCTATCTTATCTGTTTGCCCAGTAGAAAGAAATACATATGCCTTCAGACAGTTGCGTGCAAAAATGTCCATAAAACTTCAGTCATGATAGCCAAAACCTGGGAACAACCCAGATGTCCATCAACAGGTAAATAGATAAGAGAATCATAATGTAATATTACTCAGCAATGAAGGTGAGTGAATTATTGATGCATCTAATAGCATAAGTGAATCTCCCAGACATTATGCTGATTGAAAACAAAACAAAACAAAACAAAACAAAAAAAAAAAACACCCACAATACAGGGCACATTGCCTGATTCCATTATGTGAAATTCTAGACCAGGCAAAACTAATCCACGATGAACAGCAAGAAGAGTGGCTGCCTGTACTGGAGACATGGAGGGGTTACTGAGTAGACACACAAGGAACTTTCTGGGAGATGAGATGTTCCACTTGTTAAGAGCTGTGTGGTTCACAAGGGTGTATTTACTGGCCCAAACTTGTCGAACGGTATACCTCATATTTGTTCAATGTAAATTGTAAGTAAAATATTGGAAGTAGATGTTGAACTTTAGTTAGTAGGCTTGCTTTTCACAATGCTGTGATTTAGCAATTCTCAAATTGCTTCCTGTGTATTGTAGATTAGAGAAAAACCAGTACCTATACTGAAAGTAATGGGATACACATTTCTTACTGTTGTGAAAAGATTTACAAAAATGAAAAAGAGAACAGTCCATTCTGGCCTGGAGTTATGTTTGGTCGGAATTAGAAAACTTACTCTGGGTCTTTTAGAATAGAGATATTTATATTAACACTGGACATATGCTATATACATTTACGAAGATATGTCTGTATTCCTCCCTCTAAATATCTGAGTCAAAAAGTAGGTTAAACATAGCTGAAGAAGTATGGGTGACCTGGGAAATAATTTGAAAATATGTTGAAAATTATTTTAAAAAAATTAAACCCATGGACTACAGAGTGAGAAGGCCCAACAAATATTTAGCAGATTTTTCAGAGGGTCAGAAGAGAAAGAATTATCAAAAAGATAATAGATGAAAATGTCTCTAACCTAATAAAAGATAGGATTCCTCAATCTGCTGATGAACAATGAAACTTGAACAAGTAATACGTCCTTACATAGACAAATTTGCAAGAAAATGTGGTTTTTGTAAGAGGAATGCAATTAAATTAGACCAAAAGTGGAAGGGGGGGGAGAAGGAAAAAGATTTTGTGGGGGAGAAACTATGTAGCCTAACATTCTATACTCAATTAAACCATTATTTAATATTGATAGATTAATAATAATTTAAATAGACTAAAGAGTTTCCTATTCATAAACCATTCTTGAAAGAACAGGGAAAAGATTAATTAAATGTAATTATACTGAAAATAAAGACTTCTATGATTTGAAAGATACTTAAAGCAAAGTTAAGATGAACCAAAGACTGGGATAAGATACTTGCCAAGCATATAAGCCAAAAATTTATAAATTATATACATGATATTTAAATACAGACTATAGCTATAACACTAGGCATATTTGATTCCATTAAATCAGTAAAATAAAAAAAAAACTGGAAATTCAACAATGAATTTAAAAGGTAATTCACAAAAAACCTCCATGGCTAGTAAGCACTGGAAAGGCATGTCCACTCCCAGTAATCAGAAATTTGCAAGTGGTAGCAATCAATAGCATTAAAGCCATATATGGTCATTTGACAACATTAAGAATCAGCAATTTTAAAAATACCAGGTATTGATGAGGATTCGGAACAAAACAGAAGTCTGCTAAACTGGCAGTGGGCTAACGGGACAGAGGACAGGGTGAAGAGGCTATTTGACGAGCTCAAGTAACGTGTGGTGTTAGTGATTGTAAACCCCGATTAACACGCAGAAATGTTCACACAAGGATGGTCACTATTGTAGTAGTTTAGTTATAATAGAAAATAAAAGGAAACTACTTATGCGGTCACTCAAAAAGGAAAGGATAAATGATTGGCTACACAGCAATTAAGATGAGTAGAGCACCATGAAAAACCATGGACAATTCTGAAAAATTCATTGAAATATTAGTAACAGAGCTGGAGATAGAGATGGAAACACCAGATATAGAACTTCATTTATTTGTATAGATTTATTCGTATATTTGTATTTACTTATGCATACACTGAATGGCTTTAGGCTGGAGGTGTGGGGGATAAGAAGACTCCCCAAAGACAGAGGCAGAACAGGTGGATCTACTGAAATCCACTGTTGAGGGGAGCAGCAGGGAGACAGGAGAGGTCTGCTGCGCCCTGTGGGTCACTCCCGGGCAGGGGATCGAACATGAGCTACAGAGGCTGCAGATAGCATCTAGTGCTGATTCTTAACCCCTTGCACCACCAGGGAGGGACTATATAACTTCAAATGACACTCGATTCGACAGTCTATGTCGTTTAGGGCTACTCCATATAATAAAAGGAGAACAAGGAAAGAATATAGTTTCAGGAAGGATTTTCTCAGGTTAGGGGTTGGATGGGGTGGTGGGGAATAGGGTTGGCTGGACTGTATGAATGAGAGAAGATCTGTTAGCCAAATCTCTGTGTTTGATATCTTTCAAGAAAAATCCTGAAGAAAATAATATACAATATTCGTGTGTCAAATCTAGATCATGTAAATATTCTGTTGTTTTCTACATTTTTATATGTTTGGTATATTTTGTGCATGCAAAAATTTTAGAAAGCTTTTTGAAAATTAGAAGGTTGGCTACCAATTAATTGTTACAGAGAAATCAAGTGAATAAGAGTACAAATATGAGTGAAAAGACTATAGGCTGACTTTATAGCCTTTTGTAAGTTCCCCTCCCTCTCTCCCTCCCCTCCCCCCTTTCCTTTCTTTCCTTCTTTCTTCACAGAACTGGGATGTAGGCCAAAGGCGCAGGGGGTGAGACGATTCACCAGAGCCAGAGTGGGGAGAAGAACAGGAAGATACACTGAAATCCACTGCTGATGGGAGCAGAGGGGAGACAGTAAGGTCTGCTGCGCCCTGTGGGTCACTCCCTGGCTGGGGATTGTCAATGACAGAGCTGAGATTTAAAGCCCAGGCCACCAGGGAGGACCAATTTTATAGTCTTGTTCACTTCAGAAGAGGGAGGAAAAAAGTCTGGATCAGGAAGGGGTTAGGTGGGTCTGACCTCTACAAAGGAGACAAATTAAAAAAAAAAAATTCAAAGTACAAAATAGCAAAAATGCTCACATGGTTGAATTCTAGGTATCGTGTAAAAATATTGGCTCATTTTGCATATATGTTTGACTTATTTCTAACTAGATTGTTTTTAGATACATCAAGGAAAATTGCCCAGGAGTTTCCTATAATGATAGTACAAGGCTTTTCTTACATTCATCCTTTATCAAGTAATTTAGATTGGGTTCCTGTAATTAGACATTTAGGAAAGAGAGGGTATTTTATGTGTCCATAGGGGTGTGGCAACATATACCCACACATGAAGACTTTCAGTATACTGGAAAGCAACTGGGAGGATATGAGCATAATTTTATAGACAGATAGGTGGATGAGTGGGTGAATGAAGGGATGCATGGATGGAGGGAAAGAGGGAGGGAGGAAGGAGGGTGGGAAGGATAGGTGGATGGGTAGAGCGATGGGTGGGTGGGTGGATGGATGAGTGGGTGGATGGGTGGAGAGAGGGGGGGAGGGGAGGACAGAGGGAAGGATTTATGGATGGGTGGAGGGATGGATGGAAGAATGGGTGGATGGAGAGAGGGAGTGAGGGAGGGATGGATGGGTGGACGGATGGACGGGTGGACGGTCGGACGGATGGACGGGTCGACGAATGGATGGGTGGATGAATGGATGGATGGGTGGATAGAAGGGTGGGTGGGTGGAGACAGATGGAAAGGTGGGTGGATATAGTTTGTGCCTCAGTTTCCTCATCTCTAAAATAGAAGATAATGATGGCAACAAGGACAGAGGTAGATGACACAATACATGTGTGATGTCAATGCGGGACTTTGAATTAGCTCAACAACCAAGAGCCTGGGACACAGTGATTACTCACAAACAATTATCACTTGGTCCTCTTTCTTTTTCTGACCTCAGATACTCTAGCTCTACAAAGTCAAACCATTTATGAATGCAAACGTGCAGCCATTCCCAACAGCCTCCAGAGGTCTGAGACACATCCCACGGTCAGGCATCTCCTGGATCCTGGCCTCCAGGTGGTGATAAGCACGTGAAGCTTAACGATTTGCCTGTAAGAATCTTCTGTGTCCTAAGTCATCTCCTAGGAGCCGCACACACCCCCTCATTAGGACTGCAGTGCGTGAAGGGTCCCCAGGAAAGCGGGTAAATTTGTGTTCAGATTTTCAGAATCTTGTCAACCTTCAGCGAGCCTGTGGTACAGTGCCTGAGACCCCAAGCTCCTTGGCCGCCAGTGTTTTTTAATGGAATGACTGCCTTCTTTAGGAGAGATCTAATTCTTATTATTTAAAGTGTCTTTGGCAGCTGACACATTGAGGAAATTATCAAAATATAATTCAACTGGCATTTTGGTAGGGATGACCGCTCATGAGAGTAACACACAAAGGAACATTTTTTCATAGAAAACACTGAGAAACTGTTTTTTCTTCAAACCTTTACTCTGAGCTTATCTGTAGTGCTTCCGTTTTTAAGATTTATTTATTTACACATACAAGAACGGGGGTACAGTCCAGAGATGTGGCAGGTGAGAGGACTCCCCAGAGACAGAGCAAGGAGCAGAACAGGCAGATCGACAAAGTCCACTGCTGAGGGGAGCAGTGGGCGGGCCAGGAGAGGCCTGCCGTGCCATCTGGGTCACCTGCGGGGCAGGGATGGAACTCATGCTGCAATGGCTGCGGTAGCTTCGCAGTGCTGAGACTTAAGCCCTTGTGCCACCAGGGAGGCCCCGGTACCGCTTCTAATTACCAACTTACTTACAAACGTTCGTGAGTTTCTAACCAAAACCCCCAGTGTGAGAAGATTCTGACATGACTGGTCAGGGACAGATGTGAGCATATCAGTCCTGGGTTCCCATCACCTCCTGGACATCTCTTGCCGGAAGTCACCCAGGCGCCACCTTTCATGGCGGCTGGTCACTGCCCCCACCAACCCCAGGCCCCCTTTGCTGTCAGGCCTCCTCCGGGACCCAAGGCATGGAGCTTGAAAGGCAGCTCTGCTCTGGCAGAGCTGGAGGGACCATGGGCAAGAAGGGCCACACGCCCTGCCAGTGATCATCTACCGGAGACCCCCTTCCTGGGGCCACCCCCAGCCTCCCCGGGCCCTGAGGTGCTCTGTGCCTCAGAGACTTGAACTTGAGTTTCTCAGTCCTCCAGAACCCACTGTCCGAGGCCAGGACCCAGATCCACAGGTGCTGAGACCAAGGCTTGGGTCTCGACAGGCAAGGCCTCCTGGTTTCTCACTTCCCTCTTCCCCTCTCCCCCATTCCTTCCTGGAGTCACCCCACCAGATGGAGTTTGGACTTTTCCCCACACTGAGTTGGCTAAGTTGTTTTTCTGGGCGATTCCTCCAGCAGCTCCCACAGGGGCATTTTTACCTCTACTTCCAAATGCGCAGGACAATGCTGAGAGGACCGCCTGTGAGGACTGGCTATGAGGACCGCCTATGAGGACCGCCTGTGAGAACTGCCTATGAGGACCGCCTGTGAGGACCGCCTGTGAGGACCGCCTGTGAGGACCGCCTATGAGGACCGCCTGTGAGGAC
>NW_004567114.1:4256793-4291320 GCF_000260355.1 Condylura cristata
CTGTGAGAACCGCCTATGAGGACCGCCTGTGAGGACCGGCTGTGAGAACCACCTGTGAGGACCGCCTGTGAGGACCACCTGTGAGAACAGCCTCTGAGGACCGCCTGTGAGGACCACCTGTGAGGACCGCCTGTGAGGACCACGCTGCGAGGACCGCCTGTGAGGACCACCTGTGAGGACCGCCTGTGAGGACCGCCTGTGAGGACCGTCTGTAAGGACCGCCTGTGAGGACAGCCTCTGAGGACCGCCTGTGAGGACCACCTGTGAGGACCATCTTGTGAGGACCGCCTGTGAGGACCACAGTCCAAGGCACCCAAGTGACTGGGCGTGATCAGTGCACCCTGGCCGCTCAGTTTCATCGTTACAATGAAAGTTCTGCTCCCCTTTGGAAGCTGGGGTCTCACACAAGAGTCTGCATGAGACCCCATGCAGTGGGGTGAGGGGCCCTCGCCTCCCCAGTTGAAGGGAAAGCCCGTTTCTGTGGCACAAGCCCAGGAGACTAGAGCCTACCTTTCAAGGATGCACAACCTCTAAGATGCATGACTGCATCCTCCATAGCTCCTCCTGTTCAGCCTGCTCATTCCTTCACAGGACACTGGTGAGCAAGCGCCCCCAGGGCCACACCACACAGTCCCAGGTCTCAGGCCATGGAAGTGGACAAGGCAAGCCTGTCCCTGCCCCACCCTGCAGCCTCACTGGGAAAGGGAATTTTATGCGTCATGAATAAGAAAATCAGGTGGTTTTCATCTCGCTAAAAACTATGAGGGAATCAAGCAAGATGGTGCACTAGAGGGTGACCGAGGCAGCAGGGCACATCAGACAAAGACCCAGAAGAGAGGAGACACGGCAAGCGGGAGCCAGCCCCCCAGTCCCCCGGCCCCCCCGTCGTCCGGGAGCAGAGCAGTCAGGGCGGGAACGAGCTTGCGAGGACCCAGAGGGACAAGCCCTGCTCATTTCTGCAGCCCTTCAGAATGGCCAGCGCTGTGGGGAGGAAAGCCGCTGAGTGGTGAGCGGTGAGAGGTGGGCGGGGCCGATGCCAAGGCCGGGACCCCGGGGCTGCCAGCCAGGAGCTGGAGACCCCTCTCAAGGGGGGTGACGAGCCCTGCAGTGCCAACAATGCGAAGGCTACCCACAACTGCTCCCCGCCAGCTCAGCGCAGAGCGCTGGGACCGCACCTGATGCCAGACGCCAGCCAGTGATGCCACAGTGGGGGTGCCATGCGGCGCCACGGCTCTGCTCCAGAGCACAGCGCTACCCCTACCCGGGCTGATATGGAAATCACGCCCTTTTAGGGATGACTAAACAAACCCAAATGTCAGCCCCGGAAGAGAAGACTCTGGAGGGACGCAGAGGAAGCCCACAGAGTCCAGAAGAGCCTGCAGGCGGAAGGACGGCACAGCACTTGGAAAGCAGCTCCGTTCGGTGGGGACATCGCCCGCAGTTCCAGCCTGCCCACGGCCAGAGCACCCTGCTACCAAGAGGAAGAACCCCTGAGAACCAAGAGCTCCAGGTCTTGCGAGTGGCCAGTGGGTGCCCCAGGAACATGGGAGTGGGGGGGAGGGGCTGGCGTCACTCCCAGCTCAGGACCGTCACCCCCTCTCATGGCCCATGCGAAGTTGGTTCCAGGGTCTGGGAGAGAAATTTCAAATTATAATTACAAATTTGCTTTTCAGATAACATCACACAAATCTGAAATAGAGTCTGCCTGGATTTAAATAGAGCTCATCTTTATCAGATTTAAACTCTCACCAAATATAACTGAGACGAGGAGAGGAAGAGAAGAGGAAGACCTGAGCCAAGAGCAGAAACGAGAAGCCTCTCTTTGGTCAGTGGATCTGTCCGAAGCAAAGCTGTAGTTAATATTTCTCAGACCATGAGGAGCACGCGCTGGGGCCAGCGCCGACCACAAATCACGCTCCCCGATGCACGTGCATGCACACATGCCCACCCACGTGCACACACACACACCAACATACATGTGTACATGTATGCTGTACACATCTGTGTGCATATATGTATCTACATGTGTGTATATCACATTCCACATGTGACCACACACATCGATGCATATGCTGCATGTGTGCCCATGTACACATATACCTATGTGTGTGTACATAGCATTGCTGTCCACACCTGTATGTATGTTACATATATGTGTAGTTGTGTACACATGTCTATGTGTGTGCATATATCACATATCCCCATACATATATGCATGCACATAGGTCCACATATGTGAATGTATGTGATGTGTGCATGACCATACATGTGTATGTATACATACATACCCTGTATATATTCTGTATGTTCACACATGTGAACATATGTCCCCGCGTGCATACATATCCCACATGTATGCATGAACATGCACATACATACACACCCACATAGCCCCCACACACGCACACGCACACACAGTGGTGACGGGGTGAATCCTCTTCAGAAGGCATCAGTGGGACTTCCATAGCTGTCTCCCACTGGCAGCTTGGGGCCCTCCACATCTTGACAGTGAGGACCCCGAGCCCCCACCGGCCTCGCTCTCCACAGAGCTCCTTAAAGAATGCTGGTTCAGCTCGTCCAAGAGCAGCTAGTCACAGGGGCCACCGCTCAGTTTCCCTGAGCTGTGTTTGCTCTTTAAGACAGCAACACGGGTTCCATCATTCCATGAGTTTCAGGAAGACAGGCCTCTACCACGTCTGCCTCCTGGTACAGATGTTGTACCAACATCTGTAGTCACTACCTTGCGCTGGCCGCCCCAGATCTAGCTTCATTCATAACCTTTGCTTTTATCATCCATCATGCAATGGGCGGAAAGACAGAGACGTGGCCCCAAGCTGCCAGGATAAACATAAAGATTAAATGGAATCACAGACATCTGATGTGCTGCATGCAGCTGAAGCATCCTGAGGCTCTCTGGTGATCTTACTGCGCACTTAGGCCGGGCGCTGTCTCCTAAATGTTCACTGGTGTTTTGTGTCTCTCACCCTTGTGGGCCTCCCACTGTCCATCAGGACTGCGCAAGACCACGAGCCTCGCTGAACGGGGCGGCTGGCGCAGAGGCTCTAAGACGCTTGCTCCGGGTCTCGCACCGGCACAGGGCGGGCAGAGCTGGAGCCTGAACGCCGGCCGCTCCCAAGCGTGGGGCGCCCTTGGGGTGACGACAACAGTGCAGACAGCACAGAGGAGCTGGAGCCGCCCTCAGCCCGCCTGACGCCTGCCTGTCCTCTCGCCCCGACAGCAGACCCTCCATCTGGGAACCCAATTTTCCGGGCTCTGGTGGTGATGTCAGAGGCCTCTTCGTGGACGCCCGAGCCCGCTGCACCCGCAGCCGGCACAGGTGCCACAGCCCCACGTGCACCGCACCTCACCTTCTGCCACCCCGGCCCAGCTCGGTCTTGCCCCCGACTCGTTGATGGGGAACGGAAAGCCAGGCAGCGGGACAGTGACGAAGCTGACACCCAGCACATCTCTCTGGCCTTCAGCCTCTGCTCCTCCACGCAGAATTCCCCTGACCCGGAGATGAAGTCCTCGCGGTGACCACACCTGGAAGTCGGGTTTCTCTGGTTAGGACAAAGGTGCTCCGTGGCCCCTGAGTTGTATCCAAATCTGCCCCACCTGGTGATCTCTGGGCTCAGACCCCCGAGCTGGGGGACCCCCCTCTCCTCCCCTGACCTCTCTCTAGCTCTCCATTTTTTTGATTCCGGTCTCCGACCACCCCCCGGCCCCCCAGGGCCACAGGCCCACGGCTAAGGAGCCTGAAGCCAGGGAGGAATCTTGGGCATGTGCATTCTATCAGAACCAAACAAATTGTGGCCATAAACATTCCGTCGCCAGTGAAATTGCAGGCTTCTTTGAAGATCAGTGTCTGTTTTTTAATGTATCTATGTAAAAAAAAAAAGGACCGAATTTTCATTCAACCAGTATGGAGAGGGGGAGGGGAGGGAGGCAAGGACTAGGCCCTGAGCAATGAAATGAGGGAATGAGGGAGAGAGCAGACCGTCTGTGGTAGATTCGCACGGTGATTAGAAGCAAGTTTCTTTCTCCTGAGCAGCCCTCCCCCACACCACGCCGTCCCACAAGCCACTAACCACAGTTATTTCATGGGGACCCTCTGTGCCTCGCGTATTTGATATGCTCAGACTCCAGTGCTGTGGTTCAGACAGTTTGTGTTAGGGGTCCTGGGAGAGAGGAAAAAGACAGCCTCCTAATTGTCTGCAATCGCTGCGGGCATCTGCGAGGCTCTGTCTGCACCCCTGCCCCCCGCCCCTCGCCCCCCATGCCCGCGCCCCCCGGCCTGGGGCACTCAAGGCCAGCAGCCCCCTCCAAGGAGTGCTGGGCATCCCTGACCTCAGCTCTGCCTCCTCCGGCCGACCTGCACCACCTTGGGGTCCTCCTGCCTCCTGGACGTTCCTCCCAGCCCCCTTGTCAATTACTCTAAACACTGACAAGCCCAAGACTCTACCTCCGCTTTGATCAGTCCTCTTGCTCCAGAACCACAGTTCCAACCTTAAACAGGCACTCCAGGCGCTCTCCCTGTGGATAAACAAACAAAAGGCTTCTTGTGTGGGTAACCCCCCAACCACGCGAGGGGAGCCAACGTGTGCAGCGGGCACCCAGCCTCCCTCGCTGGCTGGCTGTCCTGTGTGTCCTTCTCTCCTGTCCGTCCATCCTTCTAGGCCTCTCTTGGGGCCTTTGCCCAAGCAAAGTCTTGAACTCAGAACATCTACGGTTGGTTGACTCAACCTCACCACTCAAAGTAGGCTTCCGCGGGGCCAAGCATCTGAGGCATCTTCTCTCTGCAGGACACATCATGACACATCAGGACACGTCATGATCAGGACACATCATGGTGGCTTTGCAGCTGCAACAAACTGTGGCCCTCTATAATGACAACCAGCTCTTTTTGTCAAGTTTGTTTATTCACGTGATGAGTTTTGTGTTCCCAGCCTGCTTCCAAGGAGAATGAGATGCAATTCAATCTGCTAAAGAGGCACAGTTAAAATGGAAAATAGAACTGAAAAATAAAATTAATCCCTTCCTCTCCTGGATTGAGAGTAAGCCATGATTTCAGGACTGGTGTTCCTAACACTGCAACAGAGAAAGGTGTGAGACAGAGACACACACAAAGGTCAAATGAAGATGAAGACAGAGATCAAAAAAATGTCACCACCAGCTATAGTCACCGAAGTTACCAGAAGCTGAGAGACATCAGGAGGGGTCTGCCTACAGTCACGAGGAGGTCTGCGTGCTTGCCTTGCCCTGAAGTTTAGATTTCTGGCTTCTAGAACAGTGAGAAAGTCAAGGTCTATTGTATTAAACCACAAAGTATGTGGTATTTTGCTACAACAGCAATCAGAAATAGACCCAGTTTATTTCTGCCTCACCCTGTTTGCTGGAGAGCGAGCAGCCCGACTCTTGCCTGTCCCCTGGAAACGTGAGTTCCTTGAGGGCCTCACACTCTCATCCCCAGGTTCACCTACCGAACCTGGTGCCCGCAGTAGAATAACTGCTAACTGTACGCTGGGTGACTTACTGCAAAACCCTTTGGCTGCATTATAAACCAAGAAAATGCAATGTGCTTTGCCACCTGAACTTCACAGAAGGATGGGCCAGGCTTAGGTGTGTTTAATTACCTTGTACCTTCCTGCATAAAATCTGGCTCAGAGTTGGTGCTCAATCAGTGTTGGAAGGGCTGGCAGGTGGATCCCATTGTACACTCTGGAAGGAGAAGAGATTTTCTGGAACTCCCCTTCCAGGATTCTTGAGCAATATATGGCACCGTTATATTTGTTCACCCTCCAGTAATTGTTCTGTCAAGCACTCTGCCCAAGTATTTGGCATCTGAGTGTGTCTTCAGCCTGTTGACTGTGTCTCTTCTTGACCCCTCCCCATGCTCCCTCAACTGCTTCAACATCAGAGGTTTGGGAGTACTTCAGCACACAGGGAACCATACAGGATGGGGGTGGGGACAGGTTGAATTCCAGACACCACTCAACAATGTATTTATTTATTTTTTTTTGGGGGGGGCGGTTTGAGCAGAATTGCTTTTTATTTCTTTAATTTTAACTTTCTCACATCATGGTTCTTTCCTCAGGTGTAGTCTCCATAGTTCTCCCACCACCACAGCCCCTGGGAACCATCACCATCGTCCCTGATGCTTATCCCACCCATCACCTGCCAATTTAAACAAACGCCTTCCCCATGAAAAGACTCCCTTCTGTAATAATCTATTTAGATAAATGAGGCTCCTCATTTTCAAGATAATTTGGAATATGTCCTTATTTTTCCATTAGAATGCACAATGTCCATTCCATAGAAGTCATAATATTTCAATAAAGAAAAAATGAAAAACTATCTTCTCTTATCCAAATTCATAAGAGCCCTTATTTTAGGGTACCTATTTCTAGGCCATTTGTTTTATCTGGGTTTTAACTTTTCCTGGTGACAGTCAGAGGGCACACACTTCTTGCCTCCTATGGTTGTTAGTTAATTTATGTTATAGGTCATCATTGATCATAGTCTGCTTAGGCTGTGCAATATTCTATGGATGGAGGGCCCCACAATTTACTGACCCCATTCTTACTGAAACATGTAGGTTGTTCCAGTATTTTATGTTTATAAACATTACAATGGCAGGTTTGTAAGTTATATTCTTGTTGTAACATATGAAGTAAACACTAGGTTAGTTCTTTGCAAGATCCTGTGGCTCCATCCTTCCAAGCAATGGCAATTTTATTAACATCATCAACCCCTGTCAAGCAGAGAGATTTGTTTATTTACTTCATAACCTATCAATAGTTGATCTTTTGCATTTGATGTAATTTCTCTTTCACGATTCCTGTTGTCAGTTGGAAGCTCTCTTATTTGAGAAATAGGCCAAAGTAGCCACCACTGCTACTACTAATTAACCATCATTATTGGGAAGCTCATTGTGTGTCTGGCCTAGTCTCATATGATCATTGTCCACTCTTATAAAGTAGCACAATTGTGAATATTAACATTTTAAACTATTGGGTCCTGTCTTATCTACAAAATTTCTATGGATTTGAGGATAGCAGGAATGGAGCCAGCTTTCTGTTAGTCCAGTCACCCTTGAAATAGAAGATAACATATAGTAGAAAATTGTCAAGACATAAATGAAGTAGTGATTAAAAAAAAGAAGCAAGCAAGCTACTTTTCCTCATTTTTGTAAGTGGCTGAATTACTCTAAACCTCCGTCATCTCTCCTAGAAGGTGGTATTTATGGGTAGATGTTGGGCTAGATGGTTTCCCGATAACACATGTCAATTCCCTATGACATCTTTAGTTAAGAATTAACCACAATTTCCTGAGCAACTACTATGTGTTAGCTCTAGGTATAGTTACTGAGTTTTCTAACACTAACAAGATAAAGCCTTTTCTGATAATCTAGATTTGTCATGAAATGTTAAGTCTAAATCTCCAAGACTACATAGGAAAAAAAATATATAATAGGGAGATGACTAAAAAGTCAAGGAAACTCAACTTACTGGCCCGTTTCTATTCAAAATTTCTGCACTTTGAAACCCCTCTTATGAACCCCCATAGTACCCTGTATTTCCCAGTGACATCACAGATCTCATGTTTATATTCCCTGCCAAACTCTGCCCCCCAGGAAGGCACAGATTGTGCTTCCTCCATATCCGAAGTATGTAAACTCAAGCACATTTCTGGAAGGAAGGGGAAGAGGAATTACAATGGCTCATAGATATTCCCAGGACACACAATCTACTAATTATCAAAAACAGAAAAAGACAACCTCATACTAAGATATCTCCATATAACTTAGAATTAAGAATTAAGAATTAGGAATACAGATATTCTGGGACCCTCCTAGTGGCACAATGAGTTCAAGTGCAGCACCATGAGGCTGTCTGTAGCCACTGCAGCATAAGTTCAATCCCTGGCCAGGGAGTGACCCACAGGGTACAGCAAACCTCTCCGATCTTCCCGCTGCTCCCCTCAGCAGTGTACCTCCTCAGTCTGCCTGTTCTGCTCCCCACATTTTCATCCAGTGAATCCTCTTACCATCCCTGCATACCTGGCCTGTACCCCAGTTCTGTATGAATAAATAAACCTTTTTTAAAAGAATATGGATATTCTAAAGGATGTGGAATCTGAAGAAATTAGAAACACACATGCATTTGCTCTGAAATCTCACGGATGAGCTGTTTCCTCTGTGTGAGCTGTGGTAACTCTGTGTGTTTGATTCTATCTAGTGCTCTGGGTTTTGATGTTGACATCTAGAGGTTTCCTTTATACTGTCTGAAATTTCATTTTATATCTTTATGTCTCTAATAAAGTCTTAATATAGGTGAGAGACCGCACATACTGGGTGAATGGTCTTCCTCCTCAGTGGATATTGTCCTTTTAATCATTGTTCTTTGAGAATAAAAATTCAATAAGCTCAAAGTCCATCTGTTTTCATTTGTATATTTCACAACTTCAACAATAAAAGGAAGGTTCTTGGTGATCACCAAGAGATATATAACACCTATCTCATTTAAAAGCCCAACCAAAAGAAAGCATGGAAGACATAAGTGAAATAACAGAGCAGAAGGTCGACATGAACTTCCTGAGCAGGTGAACTAGTAAAGAGTGAAGGTAGAAGTGATGGAAAAGGGAAGAGGATTCAGGGAAGGAAACATTCTCATCACACCACCAACTTTATGGAATAAGAAATGGAGGCTTGATACATCATGAAAACTGCACAGGTACGGAATAAATGAGCTAAGACATAAACTTAGCAATGAAATTAACTTCATTAATAAAAAAAAGTTGATAAAAGCATTGTAGGTGAACAAATTATGTTTTGTCCTACTAATATTAAATTAGCAGGAAGTCAGCCAGGAAAGTTTGATGCTGGAGAAAAGAGAAATAAAAGCATAAAACCATATTGTATTAAAGATTTAAGTTTAACCTGCCTGGTTAAAGCACAGCACAAAGAAGCTAAACCCATTTCAACATGAGTTCGATCCCCACCCCGAAGGTGATCCACATGGCGCCACAGACCTCTCCTGACCCGTCCGCTGCTCCCCTCAGCAGTGCACTTCATCAGTCTGCCTGTTCTGCTCCCCACTCTGTCTCAGGTGAAGCCTCTCACTACCCCTGCACCTCTGGCTCTGTATGCATAAATAAATAAACCTTAAAAAAAATTTAAGTTTAAAAGTGAAAATAATTTTCTTGGGGGCTGTTGTGGTTGATGGACCTGCTCCTTTGACATTTTTAAGCAAATATAAATAATAATTTGACTTAAAAAAGTTTAATGGGAAATACTCCAATAACTATTTAGGCTTTTCGAGGCAGCCTACAAAGCTTCCTGTTTCCTTCAGCACTGATCCACCTTGTTTTTGTTAGGATTATCTATAATTAAATAATCAGATTTCTGGTTTTTTAAAAACATACCGGCCTCCCCCCCACCCACCCCCCACCCCCCGCTGAAGCAGAGAACAGAATGATACACATCTTCCAGATGTGAGAGGGACGAGCGGACAATGCAGACAAAACCCTCCTCTCAACCTTGGCAATGCCCTGCATTCCTGTCCCTACATATTACCCCTTTTATTCTTTCACAAAATTCAGCAACAAAGAGTCCATCTGTTTCGAACTTGCTCTTGTTGAATTGCTCAACTCAACTCGGGAAGACACTGCGCACGTCACAGCTGCCAGCCATGGCCGCACTGCAGACTGGCTCCCCTGGCTTACATGACCCCACGGCCCAGCGCTGGTCTCAGGGACTCCCCACCCTCTCATTTAGCCTGATGGCATGTGGGCGCTCGCTGGTGCTTGAGTGTCCAGTCCAGGACCTACTGCTTGGAAGCTGGCCCAGCTCTGCACCTGCCAGCATCTGTCTCTAAACGCCCAGCTCCCGCCTTCCTGTGACTCAGTTTCCTTCTCCAGACCACGGCAAGCATAACAGACGGCGCGCTGAAGCTTCCTGGGTGAATGCCCGGTAACACGCGCAGCGGGTCTGGACCAAACAGGCGATGGAGCACAGTGGTGGGTTTATCCCGAGGTCAGGACCTACTCACGGAGAGTACTGTGAAGCTGAGATTGCCCCGGAAGATCTCCACGAAGTCCTAATTCAGAGAATCAAAGTTCCCTCTTACGGTTTTCTTCACCTCATCAGGAGCAAGACTCAAGGCTTTGAAGTCAGATAAACTTGAATTCCAAACCCTGCTGCGACCACTCCCTGCCGCTCAATGGGCTGCTCGAGGTCCGCACTTCTCCGGTGGTGTCCCCTCATCAGTGCAGGTGCAAAGCGCTCCTTTGGGCCTCCCTGGTGGCCTCGGGGTCGGCGTCAGCGCAACCACCACCACGGCCCACCTAGACAGCTGGTCTCATCCCTGTCCAGGGAGCTGGCCCACACTGCACAGCAGACTGCCTCCACGCTGCCGCCCTCAGCAGTGCATTTCAGTGGACCCATCTGTTCTGCCCCCCCCAACTGTGTCTCTGGTGAATCCTCTCATTCCCCAGACACCTCTGGTCTGCACCCCAGTTCTTTATACAAAATAGATAAAATCTTATAATAAAGGCATCTGAAAAACGAAGGAAAAAAGCTCCCTTTACTGGGGTGGTTGAGAGGGTCAACATGAAAGTATGGGAGGTACTCAGAACCTCGTGGGAGTCGGTGAGCCCCGCCCCGCGGAGCCCCGCCCCGCGGAGCCCCGCCCCGCGGAGCCCCAGGAATGCTTCTGCCTGCAAAGCCCAGATAATAAAGGAAGTAGAAGCTAGTAGACCTCCAGATTTAGCCACGCGTGCAGTGCTCTGCCTATCACTCCCCTGGAGGATTTCACTTGCATTATATATTTTAAATGGCCATATTCACGGTTGCTTTTGGATAGGGGAAGAAATGAAAGATGTAAGACTTAGGAAGTTTAAATAAGAAGACTCCAGAACATGACTCCAAGTCCTCTGTCTGGAGAATCATGTTCACTAACAGGCTGCAGCTGATTCTAAGCCATAACTAGGCTTTCCCCTTAGTCCTTTTTGAATTACTAATTCCATTTCTAACAAGCAGGTGAGCTTACACTTGGAGAGCCCTCTGTGATCTCCATCTCCCCCAGCCATATCTGCCAGTGGCGCCGCTGAAACAGAGCTTGCTGTCGCAAGGCTGCCTGGGAGCAGCTGGTCACATCAAGTCCTCCCGGGGACAAGTCCCCCTGCTGGGGCTTGCAAAAGGGGAGACCGAGGCTCATGAAGATGAAAAGTGGTCAGGACAAGCTGTCTGAGAAGGCCTGACCTGAATCCCCCAGATTCTACACCCCCCCCCTCGTAGCCCATTCCCAGACCCTGACACCCCTCTGTCCCAGCAGCCATGGGTCCCCAAATTGAGGCCCACATGCCCCCAGGGCAGGTCGCAGTCACCCAGATGTGATGAAAAGAGCAGTCACCCTATTATGTAAAGGGTTTCTAGCCATAAGCAGCTTGGGGATCAATTTCGGGGGAGTTAGGAAAAAGTGATTATGTTGATTTTGCCTCGGAGTTGAGAACTGTGTGGCTATTAGCTATTTGTGGCTTTGTGAGCATTAGTAAGAAATTGGCCACATTTCAGAATCTCAGATTTGCTGGCAGAGACCCTCCCAACCAGGGAAGTGGAGTCGGGGGTGGGGGCACTCAGCATCCCCAAAGATGCTAACTCAGTGGGGACAAGAAACAGAACCTGCTTCTCCTAGGCAAAAGGAAAGCTGACGCCCTAGGCTTACAGGCTCAGTGTGGTGCAGCCACTGCCTCTGCAGGCCCGAGAGTCTCAGAAAATGTGTCATGGTGGCTGGTCCTTGTTTGTAAGGGGAGGGACAAATTAGGAAGTTGTTTTCTTTCCCTCTTTACATCAAGCAGCACAACTGATTTCTGTAATCAGCATCAGGGTGATTCACCTTTCGGGAAATACGAATTTTCTCTGCAGCCACAAATCCGACTTTAGTAAACATCATTGACCACCCACACGTAGAGCAGTTTTGTTAGGAAAGTGACTTTCCCTTTTTTCTCCCCTCTTGGTGATTTAGTTACAAGAGGGGAAGAGGAATCCACTAAGAAAGCCTATTGTTCTCTAGACTTTCTGCACACAGGACGACACCAGGCTTTGGTTGGGCATAAAACATTAAGATTCCCATGAGTACAATTACAAGTACCTCCTGGTGGAAAATACCCCACCACCAGCTTGGTGGTGGCAGAAGTTTCACTCAGCGATAGAGAAGGGGTCGCCCGTGGCTCCCTTAGACAACAGGCTGGACACGGAGCCCTTCCAAGCTTTGCCCCATGAGAGGAGGTGTGTGCATTTTCTCAGCAACTTCCGCCAAGCTAGCTGGCATGGAGACCTCTCGCCTGCTTGCAGAGCTTCCCATCAACAGAGATGGGATTTGGATGCATATATTATCACATTCCAGCAACAGAGAGGAGCTCACGTCTGGGGGTGCCGAGTGACTTAGTCCCTCCAATCACCTCGTGAGGGTTGCACTGTGGCCACAGTTTAGGCCTAAAGTGAGAAAATAAGCTCATTTGGGAGGGGGATGGGGGGGGGGTGCGAGCAGCTGCCCAGTCATGAGCCAGAAAGTGGTGAGTTCTAGACCCCCACCTGGCTGGCCTGGTGGTGGGGTTCCTTCTCTGAGGAGGAGGGGTTCAGGATCACCCTAGAGTTTGCTATCTCAGATGGCCCCCACATAGCCCAAGTTTCACGTGGGGACACGGGGGCTGGGCTGGCTGATGTGTGTGTTGACGGAGCGCACCAACTCCAGCACAGTGTCCCTGAGGACTGATGACATCCGCACGTGTCTCTCTGGCCTCATCACTACTTGGGAGCCACAGAAATACCCAGTGCAGGGCAATAATTACGTCATTGATTTATCATTTATGTGGAGGAGTAGCACATACCTAAAATATTGTTTACCAAGAGTCGAATAAAAAGTGATGATAGCTATCAAATCATGCAAATGGTACAGGAATGTAAATAAAATGGGTGTGGGGGCATTCACAGTTCTTGGTGAATTGACTCTACATGAATGGAAGGAAATGAGGAAGAAAATAGCTAAAATATTAACAGGGACTGTAAAATTGTTCAAGTTCATTTTGTTTTCCCAAGTGTTCTACAGTATATCTTTTATTGAAGTAATAAATTAAAATTCACATCATTTTATTATTAAAGTTGTTATAACCACTAAGTGTAGTCAATAAATCACAGCAGTTTCAGGCTTAAAACCTATTAGAAAGAAACACTGTCAACGTTCCCTCTTCTGGGTCCCCCCACCAAACCTTAGGTGGCCTGATATTTCATGTCACATAAACACCAGACGTGGCAGTGAAGGAGAACTGGACGTGCACTGGCATATGACTGAGAGACGTAGTTTTAACTATAGCAGCATATCCGTCTACCTAGTCTTTATCTCCCTATCATCGGCCATTCTACCATCTCTGTCTAGCTACCTACCATCTCTCTGCTGTCTAGCTAGCTAGCTACCTATTTCTCTCTCTCTTTCTATCTATCTGTCTGTCTATCTATCTTATCCATCCATCTCCCCCTCTTAATTTCAAAGAAAAACTAACTCTTCCTTCTCAAGCATATCTCACTGCATTAAATTCTGGAGACAACCCCAGAGGAAAGTGTCACACTGTCCCCACTTTGTGTGACTTCTGCCAAGTCACATGTCAGAAAGGCAGAGCCCCGGGATTCTGCCCCTTCCCCCCAGACACTTCCTGCAGTGTCAGGTCTGCCACTGGCTTCCCCCAGCTCATGGGGCCCTCAATACTGTCAGCCTTGGTTTTTGCTGCTATTACTACTATTTACAACTTGGTTACTATCACACCACTTCTGTGGCTTCTTGTATCCAATTATTATTTTCTTCTGGGAATATCTGTCTGAAAATTAGAGGGGATCATTGAATTTAAAGATGTGGGGTTTCTCAGAACATGTTCAAATGAGGAGCGGGAAGAGTATATTTATAATAGTTGTCCTAGGATGAATCTTCCAATAAATCTAGAAGTCACAAAATAATCCCAGCTTAGGGTATCAAGGGCATCACGTACCCTCTTCTGAGTGTGAGTTTGCCTTTTCTCCAGGGACATCTGCGGGATCTCGGAGAAACACCACAGTCAACCTCCGTAATAGGACCCATGTAACACCAGTCCTGGGGGAAGCCCCAAGTCTTCCAGTTAGACTAGATGCCTCTCCTTCTCTTCCCCCACCTCCCCTTGAAGACTTTCCTCCTGGCCAAGCCACCTTTAAGCCAGTGTCCATCCAGACAGCCAAACACGCTCTGCCCACCAGCCTTGCTCTGCTGTTTCACACTCCAAGTTTGCAGGAACTGCAGCTGGCAAAGTCACCTTCCCCCAAGACTTACAGCACAGCGTGACCTTCTCTGGAAAGAACTCTCAAGGCCCTCACCTTTGTCTCCTGGAGGTTGTTCTTTAAAACACCCTTTCCCCAGGCACTGGACTGATGCCCCGAGGGCACTCTCCCTAGCCCAGGAAACTCCTGGAGTGAGATCTGTTCCCAGAATATTCCTGCTGCCCAGCACAGGCTGTGCGTCAGATGATGGGCCTTGTGCTCTGTGAGGTCACCCTGCAGGGGTCCAATCAGTGGAGTGGCATCCATAACCCAGGAAAGCAAAAGGGACATTTATCATCGAGGCGTTGAGAAACCCCGCCCAGCTAGAGAAGAAACAACTTGGAGGCCTGTCTAGAGAAAAGGACACTTAGGTAAGATGCTCCCTTCCTCCTTTTTCTCAATTCTTGTTATTTGCTTCCTGTTCGTTTCTGCTCCGGCTCTTCCCCCTCCTCCCCTACTTCTCCTGGCCCCCTTCCTATAGATCTCCATATCCACTTAGAAAGAATGCGAGCAGTGTTCCCTTCAGTCCAGTCTTTGTCTAGCAACTTAGCTGCACTCCCTTCCAGGCTTCCTCAGCAGGACTGCACCCTATTTCTGAGTTCTTATCCCCAAATACCCTGAAAAGACTGATTAGCTTCTTTTGGGCCAGATGACCGATCCAAAGCAATAGAACAGCCAGGTGACAAGTAGCAATCCTTCATGACAGTGGGTTCTCCCAGACAGCAATGGCTTGGGAAGCCCAAAGGCTGCCACTGATGCAAAGTGATGGGGAGGGACCGAGTTGGGCAGGTGTCCTGTGTCCGTGCTCATACACTGCCCCACATCAGGCCTGCCAAACGCACCTAGGCTCAGCAGCTATGTACATGTTTTTATTACATAGTGATTCCATTATAATAAATCCTCATATATAATACCAGCATTGATGTGTGGTGTGTATATGTTATGGGATGTGTGTGTGTGTTCTATGTTATATATGATCATCCAAATAATGAATAGTGAACATTCATTACTCATCCACACACACATGCAGTGGTGATGAAGGTTTTATTACGGGGAATACACCTCCACAGCAGCGGTTTCTGCCTGGGAAAGTAGCCTCTGCCTTCTCTACCCTCATAGCGGGAAAATGAATTTTCATTGTGGTCGGAAGCTCGCCGGGGTCAAAGCGCTCTGTTATCTGAACACATGTTTAATGGTATTTGCTTTAATGAAGAGCCACGGCTTCCCTTCTCCTCCACAACATTTGATCTTGCATTTGGGGTGTGGGAGGTCACCCAGCAGATTCTTGCCCTTGGTTTGGGGTCAGCCCCGGGGCTGCGGGGCCGGAGAAGGATGATGGAGGAGTGACCGGCCTTCCATTAATCGTCTGGCGGCTCCTGCCTTGGCCCAGCGTGCGGTCCTGCAGGGCGCCTCCATCAAGAGCAGAGAGCAAGTGGTTAGTTCTAAAAGGCGCGTCTGCGTTTCCTCAGCCTGGCGATCGGTACCGTGCCCACGCAGCCGCCGCGGAGGGGGCCGGAGGGCACCGCGGCCGCCAGGGCCACCCCTGCCTCAGAAGGCGGGTTCATGTCGGTCTTCTCCCGGCGACCGGCCTGCAGGACCACCAACTGAGGAGAGTGGGCGGTCTCTAGAAAGTGGAAAGGACCAGGAGTCATAAGACTGGGAGGTCACAGATGTGCGCACCGTCAGCTGCAAGCTCATAAACATGAATTACTTTATGCCACGGGCTTGACCTGGTCATGGCACCCAGAAGCTCATTGCTCATCACAGTCCTGGGGAGCAAAAGGAAACAGAAAGGGGATGAAGGCACGTGCTGCCTGAGGGCTCCACCTGGACTGTACACATTTTACTTGACAGGCTTCTGATGCTGACCTTTAGGTAGGATGACCAGGAACCTGCGTTTATGGTTGAGAGCCCTAAGAAAACAGAGCTGGTAAAAAAAAGTTACAGAAGGAGAACAGAGCAGCAGTGTAGAGCTTCCAGCCTCACTGCAACGGCCATTGTCTCACATAGGGCTGATGGCTGAGTCCCTGGACCTTCTCACCTCTTGCAGCTGCAGCGGGAGCTGAGCTGGAGTACAAGAGGAGGCCCTGCCCTCACAGTGGACAGTAGGTGTCACATCTGGCCTTGGGTGTTCAACCCCCAATGTTTGGTTGGAGCCCAGGGGTGCGGGGGGTGGGGGTGGGAGTTGTGTGATGAAGCCCAGACATGAAGTGAGACACAGTTGGACCAAGAAGAGACCCACACAGACCTGCTCAAGCTCCCACACCAAAGCTGCTTTCCCTCCTGGTAAATTTCTAGAAAGATCACCTCCACTTCTGAGATGGAAACCTGATCCGTTTATGCAAATGCCTTTCACCCCCTCTTTAAAACCTCATAAACGAATATCCGTACTGTAAATGCCAAACACGCAGGAGCCGTTTTTTAAGTCAATATTGTTCTTCCCATGTTATTTCTCTGAATTTCAACTTCTGGCTTTTTCTGAAGGGATGAGTTTCATCTGTGAAAAGAGAACACCAACAGGAAGGGCAGAATCCAGGTGACTGCAGGAGCGCCGCAAGGAAGGAGGTAACGTAAGGGGAAGCACTTTGCAAACCACCTTTAGCTACTCATAGGTTTGTCGATGAACCTATAGCCTCCTTTACTAAAAACAAGTTGATTTAAAATGCAAATAAACTATAGAATGTATTAAAAGTAAGCATATACTCACATCCGGTAAAACGACATAGCATGGTGGGAAATTACAATACGAAAGAAGGCCTCCCTGCTGGCACAGGGGTTAAAGTCTCCGTGCTATCAAGCTACCGCCAGCCCATTGCAACATGAGTTCGATCCCCGGCCAGGAAGCTGACCCACAGGGTGCAGCAGACCTCTCCTGTCTCCCCGCTGCTCCCCTCAGCAGTGGATTTCAGTGGCTCCACTTGTTCTGCTCCCCACTCTGTCTTTCCCCCACACCTTCAGCCTATACCCCAGTTCTTCTATGCATAAATAAATTAAATAAATCTTAACAAAAAGAAACCCCCCACAGCCGGTACAGCCAGCCTCCAATCCAACTGCTACCTTCTGCAGTGAGAGCCATACCACATCAGATGAGCATCCAACAAATCAGCAGAAGAGTCATCAGAAGCCCATCTCAACTTGTCAACCTACACAACTGTGAGCCCAATAAAGACTGTTTATAAGCCGTTGTGTGTTTACAAGCTTTGTTACTCAGCAGGAGCTATTCAATCTCCCTAGATAATTGAACAAAGGTTTGAGATATCAGATGAGCTATAGCTGATAAAATCTAGCAAGCCAGCTGATCTAATCTTTCCCTTCTCCACCCTATTCTATACTTTCTTCTCACTGAAACCCTTGCATGTTTTTTCTCAGACTTGCTCCAATTCCTTTTCCTTTCTACTCATCCTTCAGGACTCTTCATTTCCCCTTTGCCTGAGAGCAGAGGAAGGCATCCTCGTTGAGTTTCCCTGGCTCCCAGGTCACCTCTAGGATTGCACTACTGTCTTGCATTTAAAATGTTACATGTCAACTTTCCTGACCATAGGGGCTACTGAGAGATAGGGGAAGCACAACTGAGTCTCACTACTGCAGGCTCACATCGGCCCTGGCTGCAGTGTGTGGAAGGAACGCAGAGCTGGAATTAGAGAGCTCAGGAGAAGCGCCTAGAGAGTGTGACCTCTATGATAACTTGAAGTTGGTATAAGAAAGGGAAGTCAAGTGTTTTAATGAGAAAGAAAATATGGATAAAGGCCCTTAGGAGAGGCCGGAGGGTTGGGGGAGGGGGGCACTACCATTTGTAAGGACTAGAAGGAATCCAGATTCTTGTCTTTTGGGATCATATGTATAGGGGAGGTCAAGAGCTTTCAGGGGGTACCAGCAGGCTGTGATGCACCCCCTGGCCCAGGCCCACCAGACCTCCCTGCTTTCAATCCAACTTTTTTTCTCTATGCCTCCTCATACAGTCATTTTCAAAACCCCATTCTTTTGTCAATGGAGGCAGATAGCCCAGAACTGGATTGCATTTTCAGTGCAATACAGGGAGACCTCCCTTGCCTCAGACCCAGGCCAGTGGTAGCGATATCCTTCTTAGATAAACAGGGGAGAGGAACAGTTTGCAAGTGTGTAAACAGAGTGCTAAGGCTAACAGAAAGTGGCGAGCTGACTCTGTTTCCTCCAGGGTCTGGTGGGGAGCGGGCTCTTCTCCAGGTGGTACTAATAAAGTCAGGCTGGGATAATGGGATAAAAGCCCAGAAACATAAAAGATGCCTGGAGGGGAAAGAGAAGAAGAAGTGGTTGGGGTATGCCTTCATCCCCATGTTAACGGTTCCCGCATTAATCAGATTCAAGTATCTCAAATTGGACTTGTCTGCTCTTCCAGGAACATTAAGGGAAGCCGCAATTCCAGAGTCATAGATCTTGAAAGCGGGAATAGCCCCTTTAATCATGTGGTCCAGCCTCTCGTGGGAGAGGTAGGAAGCATGAGGCTCAGAAAAGGGCTGTAACTTGGGACAGTTTGTGCAGAGAGGAGAGGCAAGCGTGTGCCCTTGACCTTTCCCTTCCTCAGTTAGACTGGCAGGTAGCTGAAAGTAGGGGCCTGTTTTTCTGGACTTACCAGTGAACGAGGAGTCCATGATACTCTCTTGGAGAGGAAGATTTACAACTACAATGGGCAGGGCAGGTTGCCAGTGACTGGGTGAGGGAGTGTGGGAGGGAAAGAAGGTGCAGGTAAGGCAAGAGCAGGGACAGGAAGCAGCTAGGCTCACCAGCAGGACAAGACATGGCCCTGCCCTGCACGGGGTACCAGTGCTAAGCTAAAAGTAGGGGTGAACAGAAACAGGGAGAGGAGCGGGAAGAAGCAGCAGCCCAGAGGTGGCATGAACTGGTATACCAGATGGCCAGATGCCCCGGGTGAGGAAGCACAAAGGATATGTTCAGTATTAATGCCAAGGTGGGAGTTCAAGACTAGGAGTAGTTTGGGACTGCTTTGGGCCTGGACACCACTTTTACATGAGCAAAGTCCTCACTGCAACAAGGCAGTTATTTAAGCTGTAGCATCCTTTGGGGCACAGAAGCCTGCTACACAGAGAAATAAGGAACAAGAAGGGCAAGAGGAGCCAGGTTCACGCGGGGCCCGCTCGATTTCTGAAGTGAGTTTCTCTTGCATAAACACCACCTTGGAAGATGGAGCGGCCACTCCCACTTGTATCTGGAGGCACATAAGGAAGCGCTGAACGGCCTCTCTCTAGAGCTCAGCTCCACTGGGTCCACTTACCAGCCATGGGCCTTTCCAAGCTTTAGCGTCTTCATTGTGTCGTGGGGATAATGATAGAACCTTTCTCCCAGGCTGTTGGATGTAAAGCATTTAGAATAGGAGCTGCCTATAATATGGGTGATGTGCTCGTGTTCATCATCGGCACTTGACAATGGATACTACTGAAAGCTAAATGTTACTGACATCCCAGTATGGGTCATTGCCAAACACTTAAAACATATTCTCATTCAATCTCCATTACAGTCAATGGGACATTTCCTGTTACCTGCTTTTCAGCTAAGCTCCAAGATGAAGAAAAACAGTGTCACGTGGCTTCAGACTGAAAAGTCCCCCAAGCTGGTTCTACCCTGAGCCGCCCACTGGCTCCCTTCATCAGAGAGTGGACAGTGAAATTGTCCTCACAGGGGGTTGCGAGCTTTCCACCACCTTAAGCTGTCATGAGAACAGACTGGGGGGGGGGGTCATGTGTTCTCAAGAATCTGGGGTGGGGGAGGTCATAGCAACATTATCTCTTATAAAAGTCCACACACTGGACTAGCCAGGAAGCAGCCATCTGAGAGAGATTTTCTTCCAACTGCTCTTGGTTTCATCCACAGAAGCCAGCAGAAAGATCTGCTTTAGGTCATTGTCTAAAGTGGCAAAAGGATCTCAGCCTAAGGAGGATGTAGAGACTCCGCAGAAGCAACAGCTAAAGAGACTCATGAAAACCCACCGTAGGTGCCATCACCCTCGCTTGAGAACACACTCAAGAGCCCCTTGGGGGGTCATGTAGGAATCAGCAAACATCTCAGGAAGAATCACTTGGGGCACACGCACCAAGTCTGACACAGCTGCCCCGGGCACCCGTGTCCCCCCAGAGCCCTTAATAGTTTTCTCCTCCTGGAAGAGCTGGGTACCTCCGGGGGTAGGGGAGGACAGGAGGAGGTGAGCTGGCATTCGAGCCCATCCAACCCAAGCTAGGGAAAGGAGTAAAGCTTTAAGTGGACTGAAGAACGCCTTTAGGTGGACAGGAGCTTTTAATTATTCAAGGACAGGCCTGGGAAGAAAGGCAAGGAAATAATGTGCTAGAGCAAAGTCGCCTCCTGCCCACACCCCACCTAACCCAGCGCACTCATCCGTTGTGTAAAAATGGGTAGACACTGCTAGACGCTGCTCTTCTCTGGGCCAGCGTGGGATACTGAGACGTGGACAGATCAGGTGATTTGCCCTCACAGAGGCCTCTGTGCCCAGAGGCCTGCTCCTAACTACCCAGCCCCACACTTACAGACGGCAAGGAGGAGTTAAGCACAAGGTAGGACTTTGTGACGAAAGGCGAGACAGTGCCTCTAAGGAGAGCAGCTTCTGTTCCATAGCACAGAAGGCGACCTGTTCATGAACTAGCCGCTCCTTAAGCCCCTCCTTCAGGTTTATGAAATGACGTGGGGGTGCTGGTCCATTGTTAATGACTCCTTATTTACATGGAGCATGCTATTTATGGAAGCAGAGACTGCGCCCTTGCAGACCCATTAGAGCAGGAAGTCAGTGTGGGCTCCCCAGTGAGGACAGGATTGTAATTACTCAAGAGCTTGCCCTGCTGGCCTGGTACCCAGCTCAATAAATAACACCCCATGTGCTGACGGCGCTTGATGGAAACCCTGCCTCAGTCGGCAAAAAGGATGGTTGGCCAAAGGAGAGCTACCAGCGTTAGGTAAGAAAGTTAGCAGCAGCTTCGAAGTGCAGAACCCTGGCTGCCTGGCCATGGCGCCCCTGTTCCTCACTGTGTGTGTCTCAAAAACAACTAGCATTTGCTATTTAAGTAGTTGGTTGCCAGGGAAGAGATAGCCTTTACTGTGACATCTCCAGGTTTCGGAGGGGAATCGATAGACATTCCACCTCACGAGAAGAGCACCCTTGGGTGACGACGCTCAGGGGCTCCTTGGCTCGTCGCTTTGCTGAGAGGGAATGCTGACGGTCCAAGATGGAGGCCGAATTTCAAAGGCCAAATTGCCCAAAGAGCCTTGGAATTCATGAACTCTCAGGAAAAATTGTTTGTGGGAGCAAAGAGAGTCATTTTGGTTTGTTAAGGATTTGTGTTTTGAAGGAGAGATGGGTGGTCTTCTTGGCATGGGGCTTAGACTACGAGGTCATTCTGCGCTTCCAGGAAAACCCGCTGGGAAGACAGGGACTCAAGGCATCATTCTCCTTGCTCAGCATCAACACGTGGGCCAGCCCGAACTGGGGGAGAACCAGTCCAGGAAGAAGGTGAAAAATTGGAAGGTTCAGGGCTTTGAGGAGGAGGGGCGTTCCCTGACCTGTCTACAGCCATGTAGAAGTTAGCCAGAGCTGAGAAAATAAGCACATATGCGAAACCCAGAGTGGGCCCCCTACTCCATGGGTGGGTCCCACCAGAGCTGTCACCCGCCTCCTGTGCACAGGCGCGAGGACAGTAGAGACTGAGTTTTGCAATGCGAGAATCCCAATCCCAACTCCCGTGCCCGGGAGCACCGGGTCTCGAGTGCCGAAGGAGTCCGTCAGGGGTGACATTTCTGCTCTGGGTCTGATGCTCCACCAGCCTCAGCACAGTAGTGGGCAGCAGCGGGCACTTGTGCTGTGCCAGGCCGTGGTCTTGCACCACCCACTGACAGAGCACCCCCTCCCCTCTCTGCACCGCACTGGGCGACCCAAGAAGGATCCCCTTGGGACTCCCATGCTTGCATCTGGGTTTGGGGAGACTCCAGGCTGCTGTGTCTCAGTGTCCCCAAGGCCTCCGGGGCAAGGGCACATGTGGCCAAATGTAGCCTCCTCTTCCCTTACACAGCTGTATGCCCATGTCCTGGCTGGGCTTGTCCAGAGGACAGAGCAGTCTTCGGGACTCCAAGGAGTCCCGAAAGAGACAAAAATACCTTCACCCACTTTGTGCTGCCTCCACATATGCACAGTGTGCACAATCCAGGAGAATGGGAGAGGTGGGTGCAGACCCGTGGCCAGTGTCCGTGGCCCTGTCTTCTGTCGCACTCGTCCCTGCACACCAGGACTGCAGCACTAGCTCACCTGAGGAGAGCGACCTTGTCCTGGCCTCAGCTTCACCCCTCGGTCCCTCTGCTTCCTCAGGGGGAGGTCAGCCCCCTTCCCCAGGCACAGCATGGAGCGTCTTGGGTCTGGTTGCATCCAAAGCCCCGTTCCCTTCCCTCCTCACTGTGTGTGTCAAAAAAGTCTCAGTTCCACACCTTGAAAGTGGGAAGGTGACAACAGCCTCGCACTGAAAAGCTTTTGAATCAGGAAAGGCAGTGTAGACACGGACAGCTTCGAGCGCAGTGCTGGCACACAGTAGGGGCTCCAGGTTGCCATGGTTGCCATGGCCACTGAGGGCAGGAAGGGATGCCAGGATTAAGTGAATTGTAGCCCCTGTAGCCGGCTCCCTGAGGATCCCCCTGGGGTTCCTCCCTCACGGTGGGGGTCGGGGCTTCGGGCTGTGCACTTGGGTGGGCAGAGAGGATGGAGAGGTGCTGTGGAGCCAGCCGCCAAGACTCAGCGCTCACTGTGGCCCTGTGCTGCCGGGCAGGCCTCTCGTTTGTCCCCCACAGAGCCCCAGTGCCCAAATTTTGAAGTGTTGACAAACTATTTCAAAGCTCATCTCCCCAGTTCCTGGAATATTCCCTCGGAGAACCCCCTTCAAGCTGACTCCCACGCGCTTCCCCAGTCTTGGGATGCAGGGCAGGAACGCCCTGCTGGTGGCCATCTGCTGGGCTGGCCACCGCCCCGTGGGAACCCGGGTGGGGACACATGCCAGGTGGTTCCTGGTCCCCGGGGTGTCGGCCCCCCACTTCTTTCCACCTTCGCTGTGCTCCTTCTGACTCAGTTCTGTGGCAGCCAGGAGAGCAAGTGTTGAGAGGCTGTTCAACCACACAGCAAACTTGTCATCAGCCCCCGTGGTCGCTGAATCCACGTGGGAAAGCGTGCCCTGCCGACGGCTCCGAGCACTGGGGCGCAGGGACGGCGCCCCTGGAGGAGGCACTGCCATCTGTCCCGGAGGCCTGCTGGTCGCCAGGCGTCCAGGAGCAATGTGGCATTACTGTTTGTGTAATAAAGCCCCAGGAGGCCTCAGGTTGGGTTTTCCAGATGAAGGTACAGGTCAGCGGGCCAGCGCCCTGCCCACCTCCTCCTTGGGAAGAAGCGTGGGAGCTGGGCCCTGGCTGATGAGTCTGCCCTGGATGCCTAGGGCTGTGTCTTGGGCCTTATGTGCAGGGTGCAAAAAGTGACCAGAGCAGGCTTGAGTTATAAGCACCGAAGGGTCTCAGGCCCATGGGGCCTCCTTGCAGGGCCTCTGAATGGTCTAGATGTTGCTTCCTGGTTGATTCTCGTCCTCCTCTGGCAGATCTGCGAGTGTTTACTGAGACCTGCGAGGTGCCAGGAGCTCTGCCAAGTGTGGTTGTCCTTCCCACCTAGATCCCTGGGTCTGAGCACCACTTACACTGCCAAATGGACACTGGTGAGTCACTGGTCACCTAGAAACCTCGCATCCTTCCATGGACTCTGGATATTTCGGAGATCTGAGGTGCTCAAACGCCTCCAGCCCAGAGCATCAAAGCTGTTGGTGTCAGTAGCAGTTGTGGGTGCCCCTGCGCCCTGCCTCGTCCCCAGGGTCCTTTTCCCATGGCCCTTTGTGGGTCCCACTAGCCTAACCAGCCAGCCCAGTCACCCCTCCGCTCCCCACCAAGCTTCTTGAGGCCCACTGGGCTGCTCTACTCCCAGGATTTGTGAAAAATAGGACTTAGCATTCCTTTTTCACTCCTCTCTTGACTCCCCAGGGGAAAACCCCAAGACTGCACCCTCTCACCACATCCAAGACCAAGGACTGTCCCAACCATTTACCCCGGGAACAGAGAGTGCAGAGCTGTCCCAGACAGAGCATGGCTCCTGGGTCTTTCTCGGAGGTGGTCTCAGCAATTTTCCTTCCACGCTGGCTCTAACTGGCCAACTGCTCTCCATTTGTGTCATCCAACTCTAACGAGAGCTGTCATCACTTTCAGATGACTTGAAAATTTAAATGTAGCTCAGCAGAGGCTCGGAGAGTTCCCAGCATGCCAGAACGTAGGCAAATCTTTATGTAACGATGGTTAAGGTATCAAATAAAGGTTTGGAGCTCTATGTTCTTGGGCCCTTAATCAGGTCTGCTGACTCTGTTATGATCCTGGAGAAGATCATCTCCACATTTAGAAGCTTCACAATGTGTCTAGAATAGAATGGAGAAGATGTAAGCTACAAGTGAACGAAAAAGGGCCTATAGCCTGAAAGACAAATGTCACAACTGCTCTTTAGTAAATCATACAGAGCATTGGTTGGCAGTAAGGGGGAAAGTTAGATCCCTACCTCACATCATAAACATAAGGATAGGTCTTCAGGGATCAAAGATCTAAAGGTGAAAGAATAATCTTTCAACTGTGAGGATTTGGTGATTGTCTCCATGACTTAGGGAAAGACTTCAAACCATTAGGAAAAGCATGAACAATTAAGGAAAAGCACGCACAGTTAAGGAAAACTTACTCTCTGAAAATAAAACTCATCGTATGGAAAGTATAAGTTATAAACTGAGAGAGCCGTGTTTATACATATATAACTCTGAGAGTTTCACATAAAATCACATAAAATCCCACATAATAATGCAGGAAATTTCTCAGAATCTTCCCACTTTACCTCTTGATTTCAGTTTTTGTTCTCCTCCTCGCTATTTTTTTTTTAAGATTTATTTATTTATTCATACAGAACTGGGGTAAAGGCCAGAGATGCAGAGGGTGAGAGGATTCACCAGGGACAGAGGTGGGGAGCAGAACAGACAGATCAACGAAGTACACTGCTGAGGGGAGCCGCGGGCGTGTCAGGAGAGGTCTGCTGCACCATGTGGTCAACTCCAGGGCAGGCGGGAATCGAACTCATGCAGAAGTGGCTTTAGCTTCTTAGTGCAGTGTTTAACCCGCCGCGCCACCAGGGAGGGCCCCTCCCTCTCTATTTTTAAAACTGTATTTATAAATAAATAAAGATGGGGGTGTAGACTAGAAGCGCAGGGCTGAGAAGACTCACCAGATACAGAGTGGGGAGCCGAACAGGCAGATCTACTGAAATCCACTGCTGAGGGGAGCAGGGGGGAGACAGGAGAGGTCTGCTGTGCCATGTGGGTCACTCCCTGGTCGGGGATCAAACTCATGCTGCAGTGGCTGCAGACAGCTTCATAGTGCCAAGATTTAACCCCTTGCTCCACTATAGAGGCCCATGTCCTCCATTTCTATGACACAGAAGTGTGTTGTCTAGACCCCGACTTGTGGCACATCACTACATCAGCCCTGGGAGGTGGATGCAGCATGGACCCAGGTGTTTCCCCCAAACCAGGTCTTCATGAAGGCTGCCATTGCACTGCAAACCCCAACTTAGCCTGGCAGCATGTGTGGGCTTTCACTTCAAAAGTGTCAAGGGAGAGTCAGAGGAGGGGTTGGAGCTCGGCTTCTGATGCCAGACTGTCTGCTTTTGAAGTGCAGCCTTACTTTGCCTTTCCTTAGCTATTTGCTCAGTGCCTCAGTTTCCTGATCTGTCCAATGTGGGAGAAACTCACATCCAAGAGGTTATAGGAAGGGGAACACCGGGGGGAGAAGTACCCGGCCCCATCAGTAGTCAGTAAAGGCCACCTTCATTATGAGTGACCCCCACCACACCAAGGTCGGCAGCCCCCCACCCATCCCATGCTCCAGACCTGCAGCCCCTCCCACCCTTTGCCCCAGGCCTGCTCACTTACAACTGCTCCTTGCTTCCTTGCTTGCAATGTACCCACAGGCCCGGTGCGACTGGGCGCTTATGGAAGAATTTGTTTACATGCATCAAGTTACCAGCATTTTCCAAGAAAAGGGTTCGCTTTCACTTGAGTATTTGCTTACAAACCCTCGTCCTCGCCCAGGGAAAAATGATGCTTGCGGCTGGTGAGCTAGTCCTTGACCCTCAGCCCCTCCCTCGTGCTTCTGCCCGGCATTTCGAGAATATATCCCAAAGTAATCAAAAGCACAGACAAGCAAATAAAGAGAGACATGTGGTTTAGTAGGGAAAAAATAAAAGAGCTTGTTCTGGGCCTGGAGGCAAGGCCTTCTTGGCCACTGAGTACAGGAGCTGACCTGTGACCCGGTCTTGAGGCCTCGGTCTCCCCCTGGGGCTGCCCCTTCCGTGCAGCAGAGGCCTAAGGACTGGAGAGGCTTCCAGCTGGCCAGCACCGGTCCCCACCACAGCGGGCGACGGCGCGGTGGGGAGCCGGCGGGAAGAAATGATCAGCTGCTCCGAGAGCTTGGGAAGAGGTCAAGTCTCAGGCCGTCCGTTCTCCCTCAGCAGCCACAGTCCTTAACTGACACAGCACACAGCTCACACGTCTTTGTAGCGTTATTTTTATTGAAATCAAATTTCAGCCCGGAGCCGAGGGATCTTTCCAGTAACACTGGGAACGACTGACCAGCTGATGTTGGCCAAGGAGTATCAAGAAGTTGGGGTGTGGCAGCAAGCATGACTCTCTGGGGGCGCCAGGGTGGGGGGCCCATACAGGCCTGGAGGCCAGCAAGTGGGGGTCAGGCCACCAGACTGGGCGGGTCCAGACAGAGGCCCACCCTCTGTGGAAGGCAGGACCTGTCTCTCCATGGGTATTGCAGGAGGGAAAACGGATTTACGCAAATCAAAACAACCCCCTGGGGAAGAGCTTTAAAGGTGAACTCTCTCAGCTAAATGCATTTTTTTTGAACAATTAACATTCTTTTAAAAAAATTATTTATTTATGCACACAGAGCTGAGGTATAGGCCAGAGGTGCATTGGCAGTGAGAGGACTCACCAGAGACAGAGCGGGGAGCAGAACAGGCCGATGGATGAAGTACACTGCTGAGGGGAGCAGCGGGCGGGTCAGGAGAGGTCTGCCGTGCCGTGCGGTCACCTCTGGAGCCTGGAATTGAACTTGCACTGAAGTGGCTGCCGCCTGCTTGCAGTGCTGTGTCCTAACCCGTTGCAACCAGGGAGAGCTGCTGAATGCATTTTTAAGTGTTCACCACCGGTCAGCTGGAGTCACTGCTTGGACAGCAGATTTCTGGAACTAACTCATCTTGGACAACTGTGGCCTTAGACCCACTAACTTCCTCTCCGTGCCCCCTACAGAGACAAGGACAACAAACCCACGAGGGCCCAGAGTCCCTGGACGTCACTGGATCTGCTTGGTGGCAGCCCATGTCCAAGCTCACCCCATGTCCCCACGGCGCCCGGACGCTTACAGCGCTCCTGGGCGTCGGAGTCCTGAGGACCGGGACTCGGAGACCGGCTGCGTGCTGGTAAGGACCTGGCAGACACAGCCCTCAAACTCATGGATGAGGGGGGACGGCGTGCGTGACACCCCGGGGGCACACACCCGAACTCTCTCTGCTCAGCATGTCCTGGCACAGTGGCGCCGACCCTCCAGCTGGCCGGTCACACACTTCACTGCGGCCAGCGCCACAGAAGGAGGCTGAGCAGTAAATGGTGACTCTGATTTTGTTCTCACAGTTATCGTTACATGCGAAAAGTGTCACATTTCCTTACTAAAGACAATTTCCATAAAGCAACCTCTTCCCTGAAGCTCTCCAGGGAGGCAAGGGCCGGGGTTTATCTTCCCCACGTGGAAGAGGAGCTGGGGAAGTTCTGGACCCGAGCCCCAGTGCTTGGTGAGGGCCCAGAGGCACGCCAGGGTCACCGCCACCACCCAGGCCCCGTGACCACCCTGGCACCTGTTTGATTGCTCCCCGACCCCCACGGAGAAGGGCTGTCAGATGGCCGGCCCTCCAGGGAGGGTGAGTGACCAGCGGTAGTTGAGCGGGATACAGCGGGAGGGTCTGGTGGGGATGCTCCGCTCGCTAAAGACAGATCAGGCGCCCTCGATGCTGCCAGCAGTGACTCAGCGGGCACCCACTGTCCTGAGACCAGCAGCTCTCTGCCAGGGAGGGGCTGGACAGGTAGCCTCAGGTGTGTGTCCAGGTAGCAGGTGCTTGGGCAGGGCTTTCGGAAGAAGGAAAGGCAATGACTGCAAAAGAAGAGTGATGCTTCTGGAAACAGGGAGAGTGGGGGGATGTATCATGTGTAAACAGCTGAGAAGAGGGGTGTCAGGCCAGGTGGGCGATCTGCTGGCCCATAGCACCGAGACCCACTTAGAGATGAGGGTGGGCTGTGGACGCCTTGATGAGGAGCCTGAACTTAAAGCGGGAGGCACTGGGGAGCCACGGACAGCATTTGAGCAGGAGAGTGGCTCCAAGCTGCAAACACTGAGCTGGACGGAGCACCAGAGCGTGACTCCCACATGGGAATCGGCCCGAGGCCAGAAAACCAGCTGAAATGCCCCGTGTAATGTTAAGGGCACAGGCGTGAAATGAAACTCTGAGCTTGTAAGCCGAGTGACACAGTCTCACAGGAGAGGCCGGTGCCCACACAGGTCCTGGGTGGCGACCTCTGCTGTCACTCAGACTTAGAGAAGAGAGTGGCCCCCGAAGGTCAGCATCTCGCCCAGCGCAGGCGGTAGCAACGGGATTTGAACTCGGGCATCCTGGATCTCCTCCCACACACCTTCCCATGTGCTATGCTGTGGGGTGGTTGCTCTCAGGGCTCAGAAGAGCAGGACAGGAGATCGGATCCAGGCCAGGCCCAGGGCTGAGGAGCCCGTGGTCAGATGTCCATCCAGAGGCTGGATAGGCAGAAGGGAACTTGGGAGTGGCCTAGGACAGAGGGCAGGCGGGGACGGAGCCTTGCCAGGGGCCAGCTGCCGAGGGAAGGGAGTCACAGGAAAGCAGACTGGGAGGGCGAGGGTGTGATGGGAGCAGGGCATCCTGACTGAGGGCGCTGCGAGGGGCACTGGGGAGCGGGACGGGCACTGGAAAAGAAGCAGAGCACAGTGTGAGGGCCCCGGGGAGGGCCCCCTCACCCCTCCGTGATGGGTGAGCTTGCCTGGTCCTCGGGACGCTGCGCTGCTGTGCGAGTCTTGGTACAGCCTTGTGCAGTCAGCCGTGTGTGGCCTGGAGCTCGGCTGCGTGGACTTGGCCACCGAGTCGCCGCCGTGTCCCGGGACCGGGAGCTGGAGCAGGTGCCCAGGACCGCTAGAGTGTGTGTGTTGGGAGGGGGCAGTTTGGCTCAAGGAAGCAGGTTTGCCTGGGAGTCCAGAGCTCACCCCAACTGCAGGCCAGTGCCACCTGGCATGGTGCCAGCTCGGTAGGGGTCTCTGTCCCTGTCACCCGGCAGGTGCTCCTGGGCTAGTCAGGATGATGCCGGAACTCAGAGCTCCCTGAGGAGCCCTGGCCCTGAGCCCCCCAAGGGCCAGTGAGCGCCATCCGAGCGTGAGTTTGTGGGTGATGCCAATACCCGATGCCGCCGGGGAGAGGGGGCTGAAACGGGCTCGCTGGCAAGTTGTTAGCTCTACCACATCCATCCTCCTGGTGAGAAACAAGACTCCAGAGCCCAGGGGAGACTACTTCTCCTGTAGGTAAATTAGTTCACTTCTCTAAGCCTCAGTGTTCGCATCTCTCTCATGGGAATGACAGCAACACATAGCTTTGTAGTTAAGAGGAAAAAAGGAGCTGTTGCCTGCGCACTGCTTAGCACAGAGCGTGAGAGGAGACGCACTGGTGTGGAGTGTGCGGCACAGAAGAAGGTGCTTAATGTACCCCATAGTGGGGAGTGGCCGGAAACTTCACTGACATCAGCAACTCGCCCTTCGCTCATCACGTATTTATGGAGGTCTTCTGGGTGCCGTCGCCATCCTAGCACTGGGGATGTGTTTCGGAAGAAACTGACAGTTCCCGACTTTTAGAAGTTCAACCACGAGTGACTCTTTGCCACTAACCACAGTGCTTCTGCCCGCTTGGAGCACAAAACCGCAAGCGGGAGCGTCCAGAGGGCAGTGAGTGACCAGGGCCACTCGCACAGCTGAGGGTCAGGTGCTAGAAGATAAAGACAGGTCAGAAATGGATCATCAGGGCCTGAAAATAAGACATTTTCCAAACTGGAAAAAAAGAGGAAGTGTGTTTTGCTTGGGAGGGCGGATTACTTACAGCACTTCCAGTTGGAGCGAGGCGTGGGGTCCCTCAGCCATCATGCCAGCGAGCCCCACACACACCTCGGTCCTCTTGGTGCCCCACACACACCTCGGTCCTCTTGGTACCAGGCTTTGAAAGAGTCATAAAAACGTCGCGCAAAACCAAAATGCAAGCCAACAAATAGGATGATGTCTGATTAGGTAAAAATCTAACTGCTAACCCCCTAGGGCAGGATCACCCCCTGCTGAGGGCAGAACCAAGGTCTGGGAGCCATGGCTCACACCTTGGGTGCTGCTGGATTCCAAATGACCCCTACACCCAACTGCTCACCCCACCAGTTAGCCCTTGAATCTCTCATACCTAGTTGAACATTTATTGTATTTTGTACTTACGCATATAAGAACCGGGGTGCAGTCCAGAGGCACAGGGTGAAAGGATTCACCAGAGACAGGGTGGGGAGCGAACAGGTAGATCCACTGACACCCACCGCTGAGCGGGGCAGCGGGAGACAGGAGAGGTCTGCTGCACCCTGTGGGTGCTTTGAATGGAAGGACGGCAGGGCCTGCCCTGCAGCTTACCACGTGCAAATCAATTTTCCACATGTTGAAGTTCACTCTGAAAAAGGGGCAGCACATAACTCCAAGTGCATTCTGGATCCAACCCAGCTGACAGCCTCAGTTCAGCCCCATCCGCGTGCCCACCCTCAGTTTGGCCGCAGGACCGTCTGTGTTCTAGGCCATGAGCACACCTGTGAGGAGAGCTGGTGGAGTCCCTGACTGCAAGACGCGGGGCAACACCTGGTCACGGGAGACTTTCAGGAGGGGCGTCACGAGCACCTGTGGGAGGGAAGTCTGGGCGGGGGACTGAAAGCAGGGAAGAGACAGCACAAGAATTGCTGTGTCTAAGTAGACTGCAGGGGAAACCGAGCCTTCTGGAAGCCAAGACATGTGCACAGAGCCAGACAGACTCAAGCCCGATGCCTAGTTCACCCCTTCTTATCCATGGCCAAGTCAAATCAGATCCACTAGCATTTTTTTTAACATCCCTTTTATTTTTTCCAACTTTACTGAGATCTAATTTACTATAGTAGATTTAAGCTAACAATGTGTTTATGTGATGCACTTACACTTTGCATAATGACAACTGCAATCCCACTGCTAAGACCTCCCACATGTCATACTAATAATGTTTCTTTTTTGTGGCAAGAACATTTAAGATCTACTCTAGGCATCTTCATGTATCACTAGCTATAATCGCTAACTAGTCCACTAGGTCCTCAGAACCCATGGATCTAACTGAAGTTTGCACCTTTGGCTGACCTGTCACATTCCTCCGCCCTCCGGTGGCTGGCCACCCCAAATGTCTGCTTCTATGAGTTTGGATGTCTTAGGTCTCACATCTGAGGGAGATCATACAGCACTTGTCTTCCCTGTTTAACTTATTTTCCTTTAGCATCATACCCAAGGTCTACCTAAATTGATTCAAATGGCAGGTCTTTTTTGTGGCTGAATAATATTCCAGTGTCTATGTTCATCACCTACCAATATGTATGCGTTCCCATACCCATTACTGTGAATAATACTGCAAAGATTATGGAGTGAAGATGTCTCTTTAAGACAGTGAGTACACTTCTTTCAGAAATATACACAGAAGTAGAACTGAGTTGCAGAATAGTTCTGTGTATAATTATTTGAGGACGCCCCATATTGTTTTCCTTAGTGACTGCACCGAGTTACATTCCCAACAATAGTGCACGGTGCAGAAGGCCTCTCATGGCCTCCACATCCCACCCACACTTTTCTTGTCTTTTTGGGGGTGGCCCTATGGAGCGGTGAGGTGCTATATCATTGTTTTCTTTTTCTTTTGATGCCCACACTTACTAAATCATTTAATATAATACTTGAAGTCGTAGCCAGAGTAATTAGGAAGGAAAAAGAAGTAAAAGGTATCCAAGTTGGAAAGAAAGAAGTAAAACCGTCTTGATTTGCCAGTATGTGATATGATGCCTAGAAAGTTCTAAAGAGTCATGGTTTTGATTTGCATTTCCCTCAGAATGAGTGACACTGAACATGTATCTATTGGCCATTTGTATATAAACATTCTTTTAGAAATGTCTATACAGAGTCTTGTCCCATCTTGGCTTCTTGCTGTTTAATTCTGTGAGCTCTCTATATATTTTGGATACCAATCCCTTTTCAGATAGATGATTTGTAAATGTTTTCTCCCCTTGCAGTCTGCCCTTTCATTTTGCTGATTGGTGATTTTTCTGGCCAAGATTTTTTAGTTTGATGCAGTTGCACCCATGGACTCTATTGTTCCTTCAGTCTTGGTTAAGTGGATGTTGGTGCTGGGTGTGATTCTGGACACTGACCCTCGCCCACAGCCAAGTGCTGGAATGTGCTCCGTGGCCATGCAGGGCAGCGTGACGTGGCCCACTCCCTAAGGAGGGACTGCTTTCTCGTGGTCCCTGCCCTTGACTCAGCCCTTAAAGACACAGAGCTTTGCACCAGATGCCTGACAGCTAGTAAATGTTCAAGAAAAGAAAGAATAATCCCAGGCAGTAAATCAGAGGCCAGTTTCTAATAGAAAAACAACAGAACAAAGAATGCAGGAAACATTTGAAAGATTCAGAATCATAACATAAAATAATAGTGTGTCTGGGCCTAAAATAATAACATGTGCTGGGGGGAGAAATCTTTCGGGGTTTGATAGGTTTATAAAACCAGATGAAGAGAACAGGGCAAGTTCCTGGGTTTTGCACCAGGGAAACACGTGTTCTTCCAACTCTCGAAATTGGCACTCACCAGAGTAACGCAGATGAGCACAGTAACGATTGGACTAAGAGCCTAAGTGTCAGCGATCAGGGGATGCCTAATTGCCCAGGAGTTTATTCCATGGGGTGTAGGGTAGGAAGGTTCTGGTCTGGTTTTGCAGCCTCATTACTGAGTTGAGAGTAAATTAAGTTTTCCAAAGACTACCTCAACCACCATGACCTAGTGACCCCCCTAAAATCAGGGGATCGAAACTAGTTGCAGGGAGGGATCTCCCTCGGGTGCAAGGAGTTAAGACTTAGCATTATGAAGCGATTAACAGCCACTGAAACAGGAGATCGATCCCCGGCCAGGGAGTGACCCACAGGGCACAGCAGACCTCTCCTGTCTCCCTGCTGCTCCTCTCAACCATGAATTTCAGTCCATCTGCTTGTTCTGTTCCCCACTCTGGCTCCGGTGAATTTGTTCACCACCCCTCCACCCCTAGCCTGCATCCTAACACTTGTTTGCATAAATTTAAAAAGTTAACCTTTAGAAAACTAGATGTCACTTGGAAAAATGCAAAGACTAACTGGAGAAAAAAGATGAGAAACATCTGGAGGCTGCAGCGGGCCCAGTGAGCACAGCTCGGGTTCTGCCAGAGCTGGCCAGGGCGCAGAGGCTGCACAGGCAAGAGGGGAAGCTGCTGCGTTCATGGCTGGCTTGTGACCTCAGTCAAGGCCAGCGCGTGGACCCAGGAAGACATCCCCCCACCTCTCCAGTCAGCACATCTCAGAGAAGCAGATCTGTGCCAGCCCCACAACCGTGAACGTGTTGCCTCCCGGGCGATCTCTGGCTCAGTGGCTTCATCTGCAAAGTGCACTCAAGAGCAATAGCCATTCCCAGAGTACTCGCGGGAACCACGTGGATAAGAACAGGGAGACGTTAAAAACTGAAAAGGGCTAGGCCGACTTTCACTGTGATCCAAGCCAGCAAGGTTGCTGGAAGTTCAGAGGGAGATTTTCTGAAATGCACTGACCTTCCAGGGCTCCTGCGAGCACCCGAGTGTGAAGCAGACACAAGTGCCCCGCATAGGAGGGGGGTCCCGGGAGCTCGTGCCCCGCATA
>NW_004567114.1:4291420-4297644 GCF_000260355.1 Condylura cristata
GAGGGGGGTCCCGGGAGCTCGTGCCCCGCATAGGAGGGGGGTCCCGGGAGCTCGTGCCCCGCATAGGAGCGGGGTTCCGGGAGCTCGTGCCCCGCATAGGAGCGGGGTCCCGGGAGCTCGTGCCCTGCCCCCATCCGGCAGTCAGCTGCCACCCTCCTTGTGGGGTGAACACCACTTCTAGGTAAAAGAATTTTACACTAGAACATAAGCTCTCTTGGGACAAAGCCACTTCACCTAGGGTTTTCCTTTCAGCATGGGATTCCGTATTTGATCCATTGAGTTGTCCTTGATTAGTAAGAGTTATAATTATAAGAGGAGAGCATTTATTAATGATGAGTTGGTTTGTTGAGAGGTGCTCCTTGCTTTGGCTTATTTGATTAAACGCACACACAATATTCGAATGAGAACCCATCTTTACTCTTAGCTTGCGGAGGAGACAGGTGCAGAGGAGCGACGTGAGATTCCCCAGCGGCGCAGTGAGAGAGGAAGAAGCCAGATCTGGCAAGGCGTTGGCCTGCATGGCACCTGACTTCCCCACTGGAAGCGGGGGCAGCTAGCCTGGGCCAGTGGGTGCCGGGGTGAGAAGAGGGTGCGTCTGCTGCAAGGCAGCCTGTGCTGGCCAAGCCCTGGGTAGTCAGAAGTGAGGCCCACGTGGACAGGGCGGCATGGCCCAGGCTGGCCAGCGGCGGAGGTGGGCTCCCTGAATCCCTCTCCCCACAATTACATTTCGGGCACATCCAAACCCAATTTTCTGCTCGCTTCTTTAGAAACAGCGCCACACACAATCCAGCAATGCCACTGACACTCCCCGCGTAAATGGGTTATTTCATTAGGAAGATCCGACTCGGGTTCGCTTCCCTCGGAGCTGTTCACCAGATGTTAAAGTTTGGTGAGATCAAATTATGCCTGCAAGTTTGCTGAGTATGATAGCAACAGCCACTTGGCACAAAGCAGAACCGGCTCCTCGGTGTCTCCCGAGGTAAGAAACTACTTAATGCCAGAGCGACCTTGACCTTGCTGGCCCCGAGGCCAGCTGGAAGCTCCTGCCTCCAGACCCCTACATCCAGTCACTGCCCGCATCGGGCCACACACGACAATGCTCCCATACTCTCCCCAGACCCAACAAGACCTGTATTTCTCTGGCCGGAACATCAGCCTAGAAGGAGGGCTGGAGGGGCCTTCCCTCCTCCTGGGACAGCCCTGGAGCCCAGGACGTGGCTAAGCCGGGCACTCTTGATGCCCATCATTCCCATCTGTTTCAGATTATACGTTTTCAGCTACTGCTGTTTCTGGTTGTCAAGTGTTAACACCTCAAAACTGCACCTCATTAAACTTTTAACATCCTGCCATGGCCTCTCCTTGGAGCTGGTCTTTAACCCTGGGAGGCACAGAACTATATAAACCTACAGACACTTTGAGTCATCTCAACACCTTGGAGATGACAATGGAGGTGACGGGCCGGTGGCCGCTGCTGTCCCTGCTCTTCCACGGCAGACGCTGTCAGAAGTTGCTGAGACTGTGGGCACGGGGACAGGAGGGGATCATCCAACATGGAGCCCCAGCCAAGGTGTGTCAACCTAGAGGGGTCTGATGCCTCCCCTCCGGGCACACGGTCGGCAGCAGGACTGGCCACCTGGTGCCCACCCACACCTGCCTGCGCCAGCTTGCCCTATGATGCGCACGACCCTGTTCTGATGTAGAACGATGCAAGACCCAGGCCATCTCGGAAGCCCAAGCCTAAGGTCAAAGCTGACCCTGCTGGAAGTTCCCTGTCTCTTCCCGAGTTCTCGCTCTTCTCGCAAGCCTGACGCTAGACCCTTGCACCTGCCCCCTAAGATCACAGCAGGCCTTGGGCTCCTGTTCCCCACTAAGCCCCAGACCCTGTCGTCCTGCCAACCATCCTGACTCGGGACGCCATGCCCATCACCGGCCTGGACACTGGTCACCTTCTTCCACACACCACTGCAGCCCACCAGGCAAGGAGCCTTCTTCATCGTCACCGGGACACTCTTAGGCCTGGTGGAAGAGACAAGCATCTGGTGGGGGAAGGGGCTGAACATCCCGGACAAGTAAGGAGAGGCTGGGTCACATGCTCCAATCGTGAAGGGACAATGGACACACAGGGGGGACACAGGGGTTGGGAAAGGAGACACGTTACTGCAGAGTATGGGGGAGGGGGCTCTTCAGTCCCCAGGGGGCTACAGGCTGGGCTGGGTAGAGCTGAGCATGAATGGCCTTAGGAACCTGCTGGTCCTGGATGATCCTGTGATGGACAAGGTGGGGATGACAGAGATGCAAGGGGTGGCTCACGGTGAGAAGGGGGGTCACTCACAGGGAAAAAGGGGGGGTCACTTGTAGTGAGAAGGCCGCCAACTGGGTGGCTTAACACCATGGTGCATTTTCTCGCAGCCTGGAGCTGGCTGAAGTCACGCTGTGGGAGGCTGGTGCTTTCTGGGCCGTGAAGGTGAATCTGCGCATTGGGCCTCTCCCAGCACCTAGCAGCTGCTGGCCACAGTGCCCTGCTCTGGGCCTGTCAGATCTGCTACCCCACCATCACAGGCAGCTGTGGCCTCACCTTGGCTCACACAGCAGCTCAGTGTCCCGAGGACCAAAGCCACCTGTCACATGGAGGGGTGAGCGAGCCCTCCCTGGCGTGACCTCAACCTATGCTCTTGTTATTTTACAATAAAGCCCGGCAGCAACAACCAGCAAGCCCTGGTGATGGCCCATGTCCATCTCCATAGGCAGCGGCGTCCGGACCAGCACAGTGCTGAGAGACCAGCCATAGACACACCCGCGTTGAGCCTGAGTCATGTGACAGCTGCTCTCATCAGCTCTGCAGCACAATTGGCCTTGACCCTGAGCAACCAGCACAGCAGCACCATGGAGCCTGGGGGTGCCACCCTCCAGCTCACCCTGGGCAGGACTCCGGGGCCAGGGCACCCTCCGCAGCCAGCCTGGACGGGCAGTGAAAGCGCCATGGCTTCCTGGCCAGTGTGCAGCAAAGCCGTGGATGGTGAGCTCTGGGCATTTGCTCTCGGGTGCCAGTCTGGGACTTAGAGTCCAGCGAAACAAGGCTTACGCCACTTCCCTGGCGCTGCAGGTGGGGGATCCCCCTATTTCCACGTGCATGCAGGGAGAGTGGGGCCCAGGACCCAGAGCAGATCCGCCTTGGTGGGTGGGGTGGAGGAGGATGCATCCAGATGTGGGGGGAGGGCTGATGGAGTTGGTGAGCTGGGTCCTCTGAGCTTGGACCATGGGTATGAGAGAGCCCGGTTCCCCAACAGCACTCGCTGCCCTTCCCTTAACGCTCCCAGAGTCCTGACTGAGGTCCTTTCTGCTCCCACTTAGATGACCTACCTGCTGGGGCTCTTCTGCCTCAGTTTCCTCCTGTGTGACTTGGAGATTGGTGACAGGCATGCCCAAACCCTCACAGCATGCCTGAGCACAAGGTGGGTGCACACCCCACTTTCCTCAGAGAAGCTGTGTCACTGGGCCACAGGGCTGCTGAGACCTTTGTCTTTGTGCTAAGCCAAGGTATGCCGGTTGCAAGTGTCTTTCACGGGAACATTGAAAGTGGTGCTGAGGACAGAGGTGGTGCCCAGTAGACCTCCATGGTAGAGATGGACAGTCCAGAGGCACATGGCATATAGCCTTCCCATGGCCTCGCAGCAGGGGCTGGAATTCTGCCCATTCCCGAGCAAGCTCCCCAGAATCAAGACCACTTGACTGCCCTCACCTCATACCTAGTTCCTCAGGAAGCCTGTGTCCATGCTGCTGAGTGAGTGAGTGAATGGGATTCTCACGGGGCAACCTCTCATATCACCTAAGCCATGCTTATCAGGAGCGGGCTGTATCCGGAGAAGACAAACACGCACAGCTCACTCTTTCTGAATAAAGATATGTATCTTTGTCTACGTGGGCTTAGCATGCTCGCTGGCATATTAGACAGCCTCGGTGTATGTTTGTTGAATGACTGAATGACTGCCCTTGGGGAAGTGGTTTACTGCACTGTTGTGTCCACTGAGAGCATCTACTTCCTAGTGGGGTCATGAGGATAAAATTAAGAGTTCTAAATTGTTTTAAACAGGACCTGGTGTATTGCAGTTGATCATAAATAGTAGCTGCATGATAATACTTATCTTTACTGTCTGGTAATGTCTGTCATAAACACACATTGTGTGAATAATTGGAAAGCAGCGTCAAAGAGCTCGAGCACGCTATTAGGCTTCAGATGTCACGATACATTTATCGTTGCTACGACGAGATGAGTTACGACTCTCCGATTCCTTATCTCTCTTTGGACTTCTATAAAATATTGTTTCCATATTTGCAAGTTTGGCAGACCCTGAAAGAGAGAGAAAGAGCAGGCACTCACAGACCGTGGCAGCACAGTCTCCAAGTGGGGCTTCACTGGGGTCCCCTGCCGAGGACACCCGGCTGTCGGTGGTCTGGAGGCTGGTTGGAGCTGGAGTCTAGTGCCGTCCCTGCCCAGGGAAGCGTGCAGTGACAGGAAATGAGTGATCTGTTAGCTCTGCAGTCCAAAATATTTTACCAACTCAAACAGTATTGCAAACACTAAGTCCAGCAGTTTCTGGGACTGAGCCTTGTCTTTCAACCAAATCACTAGAGTCAAAGAACAAAAATCTTTTAAAATTCTATACCCTCTACATCTTTCTACAGTGTGGGACACATTCCATCCCCGTGAGGGAATCATACCCACAAACTTGGGAGGCGGTCCCTCTCTCTGGCACACCTCATATTCCCTGGCCATCTTATACAATTCAGCCCCAGCAAGAAGGCTTCCGTGAACCTGATTGCATGAAAACACTTATGTGCCCATAATACACATGTGTCTGCTCATTCCTTCTCGCTGTTTCTACAAAACTCCATTCACACACTCACCTTCCCTACTAGATCGTTACTATGGAAATTACTTCACTGAGTACTCGTTGAATGAACAAACATTTTATGAATGGGGGATACTGATGGCCTAGAATTTTCCATATGAGAATGCGTTAACCAAGCCTCCAAATGGAGGCTTGAACTGAGAGGAAAACAGTCAGCAGGTCTATCAGTTCACATTCTAATCACATTTCCAGGTTAAAACATCATCTACTCAGCCCCTCACCACCCAATACACACACACACGCGCACATTCTAACCAAGTGAGTCATGGGCTTATCTCTAGAATAACCAGGACAAAGCCACCGGCCATGGCTTCACCCACCTTGCCGCCGGGAGTGGAATTTCATCAGCCTCCTTGAGCACAAAAACGATGAATCTGAAGTTTACTCTGTTTTGTCATGTGGTGCCCTCCCTGACAGATGGAAATAGGGAAGGACACAAGGCTGAATCAGACACACCTTGTCACACGTCTTATTTCTGCACCTTACTCCTTGGGACCTCCCAGGAGGGAGCACCACCACTCAGCCCCAGACTTCTCATCTGTAAAGCGGGGTCCTGGGGCCCTGCCTTATATGGGTGTCATCTGAGAAGTATTTGACTCTTAGTAGACACCAAATTAGGCAGAAGGGGCTTTGCGTTGCATTTGTCAACAGGTGTATCTCTCTGGTGGCAGGGAGGGCGATGAGTCGGTGACAGCCTGAAGCATTGATGGGGGTGGGGGATGGCCTGATGACCACTAACAGAGGGAATTCGTCTCTCTTGAACAATGATAGCTTTCGGGCTAGCTGGCTCGGCGAGGCAGCGCGTCAGAGCCTCCCACTCACTCATGTCCAAGGTGTCCGGCCTGCTTTCCTGGCAGGCCTATTCCTAGGGAGGGTCCCCTCCCCTGACGCACCAGCAGAGTGGCACGAGGGGCTTGTCTTGATGCTCAGTGGGTGAGGTAGGACCCTCCCCTTGAAACCTCCCCCCAAGTATTTCTACTGCCATGTTCCCTCCCTTTGCATGACGCCCACTGACCAGGGGCCTCTCGTCAGTCTGCGAGAAGGGTCTGAGCTGTTCCGTGTCTCAGGACAGGCTGAGGCGCAGCCCACTGCCCGGGACAGGGAGCTGTGAGCCCCCTGGCCTTCTGTTCCAGAGAGGAGAGCAGCAAGAGCCCCGGTGCCCAGGGAGCAGTGTCGGTGCTGGTGAGAGGCAGAGGGCGGGGCCACACCCCAAACATGGCTGATGTCCAGACGGGAACTTTCTCCAGGGCGCATTTGGAGGAGGAAGTGGGTGAAGGCCAGCCAAAGCAAACACAGCCAAGGAAGAAGGGTGCA
>NW_004567114.1:4298030-4317886 GCF_000260355.1 Condylura cristata
ACCTCACCCACTGAGCATCAAGACAAGCCCCTCGTGCCACTCTGCTGGTGCGTCAGGGGAGGGGACCCTCCCTAGGAATAGCCCGTCAGGAAAGCAAGCAGAACACCTTGGATAATGAGTGAGTGGACAGGCTACTAATGATTAGACCATGAAAAAAATAAAGGGCACGGACCATCTCCCACATGGAAGAGCCACAAGATAAAGTCTGCCGAGCCTCACAGGCCACCGTCAGGGTGTGACGTGGGTGAAGAACCTTCTCCATGATGACTCAGTCTGGCCCCTTCAGCCCATACCCAGCATCAGAGCAATGTCCAGTGTCCCCCTGCTGAGTCCATTCCCACTCTGCCCTGGTCTGGTCATCTCCTTGCCTGGCCAGCCACCAGACTGTAAGCTGCATGGCTCGTGTTCCCAAGCCCTCCAGGCAGAGCATCAGGCTGGCCCTAGTGGCCCCTCAGTGAGGCAGAGGTGGTCACCCTCTCCCCAGACTGGGAGAGACAGCTGCAGGAACACCCTAATTTACATGCTGCTTCGCAGAACACTGAATGTGCTGCAAACTGAGTGACATTTTCCATATTCAAGCAGAGTCCTGCGTGGACAAGCAAACATGACACCACACAACTGCCCTCAGCACTGGGGATGCTGGAATGACCACGACACAGTTCCTCCAGGAAGCTGGCCAGAGCAGGTGGGGCAGAGCTGTGACACACAGGGAAACTTGGGGTACAGCTGAAGGCAAAGCCAGCAGCCCCTGCAGGTTGGATGAGCACAGTTAGGAGAGAGAAGTGGCCTGGCTTCCCAGTCTGAGATCCCATTAAATGGGCCTGACCTGGTGAAGATTCCGGGGGCGACTGGCTTGGGGCTGCGGGCTGGCCAGGGGAGGGCGCTAAGAAGGTTGGCCATAAGACGCCTGTGCTGGGCTGAGACGGTGCACCCGGCAACGGAAGCCAGTGGACATGTTGGATGTCCCAAAGCTCCAGACCGTAGCAGTGGCCCCTGCGGTAGTCCTCGCTACGCCAGCTTTTATTCGCCAACATTCCAAGTGGTCAGCACTTCGGGCCGTCCTTGTTTCTTAGACCTTTAAGTCTCCAGATGGCACCGCCTCCTCCAGGCAGCCTTTGCCTCCGAGACTCATTCTCGGGGGCCACACACCAGCCTGAACGTGGCCTCTGTGACACGAAGTCATCACGTGGCTTTGTCTGCTTGTCTTTTTCCTGGCACATGGAGACCTGGGAAGACGTCGCTGGCGAACGAGACGACCCACAGAGGAAGGTCCCCCAAGCCAGCCTCCGCCACAGGGAATCGCTGGAGTGAAATCACATGTGCAAAGAGGGCTGGTCATGAAAAACAGACCACGCTGACCGAGTTTCCCATCCATATGGATTACGACTTCTCTAGTCAAAGTAATTAAGAGACCATGATAAATTAGAGGTTGATAAAAGGCTCCAGTCCAAGATTTATGGCTCTTCCAAAATTCTTTCAAGTTTTCCCAAACGTACAGGGACTGGCCTGTCTCCTGGCGGCCACATCTGACTCCGGTTAGCACGCCCGGCCTTGCAGGGCGGCTCCCATCTGCTGAGAGCGAGCCCCCTCGTGCGGCGCACCATCCGCGCTGGCTGGCCGAGGGTGGGCAGCTCAGAAACACGTGTCCTGGGTCCCCAAACCTTGGGGTCCCGGCCAGCGGGCCCAGAGCACAAAGTTTGGAGCACTGTCACTGCATTTCTGCAGGCTTCTTGAGGTCCACAGGAGTCTCTCCTGAAAGAAGGATGAGGGTGTGTGTGCATGTGCTCTGAGACAGCCCTTCCAGGCGGGCCAACGTCTCGAGGGCAAAGGGGCATGAGGTCTCTAGTGGCTCGTGTGAGTAGGGGCCAGGGTGACTTCTGTGCTGCAATGAGGTGGGTAGAGTCACAAATGAGTTCTGGGCCTCCCTGGTGGCTCAAGGGGTTAAGGCATGGGAACCCCCACCTGTGGTGCCAGGGAAGTGGCCTAAGGCTTGTTTCGCTGGACTCCAAGTCCCAGACTGGCACCCGAGAGTAACTGCCTATAGCTAACCATCCACGGCTTTGCTGCACACTGGTCAGGAAGCAATGGCGCTTTCACTGCCCGTCCAGGCTGGCTGCGGAGGGTGCCCTGGCCCCGGAGTCCTGGCCAGGGTGAGCTGGAGGGCGGCACCCCCCAGGCTCCATGGTGCTGCTGTGCTGGTTGCTTAGGGTCAACCTCAAGATCAAGGGTGCTACGGAGCTGATAAAAGCAGCCGTCACATGACTCGGGCTCAGCGCGGGTGTGTCTGTGGCCGGTCTCAGCACCGTGCTGGTCCTGACACCGCTGCCCGTGAAGATGGACGTGTGCCCTCAACACGGCTTGCAGAGCTCTAGTCTGGGACTCAGGCTCACCCCATCTGTCTGTGTGGCCCGTCATTCTGCCCCTGGGGTGCAGACCGCCCTGTGTCCTCTCACTCGATCTGCCCAGGGAGCTGATGCCAGGCCTGGCGTCCAGGCTTCTTGAGAAACCACTGACTGCTCAGAGGTACTGCTCACTCAGGGCTCTCTGATTCTGTGCTGGGGTGACTGTGCCCCCCAATAGCCAAGTCCGCCCAGAACCTTGGATGAACCCCTATTTGGAAATAGGGTGCTTGAGGGGTGATCTGAGTGTGACAAGGGCACTCTGGGTGAGAACCTCACCCTGACCAGCATCCCTGTCAGAGAAGGACATTAGCATGGGGCCTCGCACAGGGTCAGGTGGGCCCCCATGGTGATGGGGCAGCAAGCCTGCCAGGCCCCTTTTGCACTATGATGAGCCAGTAGCCATGAGTTGAACTCTTCTGTGGCTGCTTTTAAGAAATACTCTGTCACCAATGTTCTTCACCCCGACGTGCGAGCGTCCCTTGGAAGGGCAGAATGGAAACCCTTTAGAAGGAGAAGTAGTTGCCCTCACCAGCAGCAAGGGAGTAATGTTTTCATCGCCATTCAGCAGGCACATAGGACTCATGACTCAGGACTTCCCTGCCCCCATTCAGACACCAGGGGTCTTCCAGCCAGCCCAGGAAGTGGCCAGGCTGTCCTGGGTGTCACCACCCCATGGGCAGCTCGTGTCTCGGCAACTCGCATCGCTCACCAGGGATGAAATGTCGTGATCTCGGTTCAAAGTCTGGCTAATCACAAAGCCCTCCTTCCTCTCCTGGAACCTCGCAGTGCTTAGCTCTGTGGCATGGACACCAGCTGTCCACCCTGCCCACACGCCTTATGTGACGTGGCCTTACGTCCCCTCGGGGCTCATCCCTGACCTCCTAGACACATCCCTCTGAGCTCGGCCACGTTTGCCCCTGCCCCAGCTCAGGAGTGAAGCCCAAAGCAAAGTGCTTCCTGTCAAAGTGGCCGCACGCAGACCATCCGGACCTGGCATTATCTTCCATGGACGGAGCCTATGGCCAAGCTCGGCTTCCCATCAGACACGCCCACCCCCCCCCCCAGTGTGAGTGGACACTGATGGAATCACCCCAAAGCACAGGGGCAATGTCCTGCTGCGCTGAGCAGGGAGCTAAGGCAGGGACCAAGGCTCCCTCCCAGGCTTGCTAGCCGTGGGGCGTCCCTGCTGGCCCGGCCCAGGTGACCACCACCCTGCACACTCCTCTCCCAAGGAGAGGCCTTTGTCTGGAAGGATTGCTCTGCGCTGCCTGCACCCGGAGCCTTGCGAACTGCTGGCAGGGAGGGGGTCCTGTGGCTTTCTGGCCAGTGCGCACTGGGCCTTCAGCCACTCGGCGTGTCCAGGGGCCGGGACTGTCCTTAGCCACTCTCCCCAGTTGCTCACACATCCATCCTCTCCATGGCCCCAAGGGCTACAGCAGGTCCTTCGACAAAGGTTATTCTTTAAAGTCGACATTGAAGGAAATGGTGTTGTTCCAGGACCTGTTTTCATGCTACTTTGTTTTGCTTAAAGTCCCTGTCTCCAGGCCCTATTGGTGACGTTATGTGAGGATTCACTGTGCTCTTCCCTGTACTTTTGGGAAAACAAGGCTCAGGGGAATGCGGTTGCTCTTGAGTCTCAGGTAAATGCATCATACCCTATAGCTGGGGTAGTGTCTGATTTTAACTCAGAAAGAATAATTCCGGAATATGTGCTCTTCATTCTGAGACACCAGTTTCCAGAATCTTCTGAAGTCCCAGTGATTTTGGTGGGAGTCCCAGGCCTTTCGCTTGGTGGGTCTCAGGAAATGCTTAGCTCAGCAAAGCCCCCACCCCAGTCAAGCAGACCCTCTGTCTAGCGCGTGGATTGCTCTCCAGACCTCGCCTGGTGCCACATCCTGCCTCTCACTTGGGGTTTGATAGAGACCTAGAGCTTGGCCCTGAGACACTGAGGCTCCCTTGGCACACAGCCGAGGAGCCCTCATGAGCCTCTGAGCCTTGGACTCTGCCTCTGGTGGTCGTGGATGAAGGGTGCAAGCCAGAGCCGGTTCAAGTGATGCCCCGTCACCGGGAACCTCAGATGGCACCCACATGCCTGTATCTCCTGCTCCGGATGCCTGCTATCTTCCGACTCAGCCTCTCCTCCCAGTGGAGGAAAACCCCCATTTGTGTCCAAGCTCAACAAAGCAGTGCGGGAGGAAAAGGAACCATTTGAACTTGTCTAGGACCCCACAGGGAACAGCTCTCGTGCTCCTGAAACTTGACGCCAAGCTGCTCGCATTTCCGTAGTCTGGAGCTGGAAGAGCCAGAAAGGTGGACATGATTGAAATTTGCATTTAAATGGAAACAGGTAAAGGGCCAATGTTAGAGAAATGAGAGCATCCATTTTTCTAAGAGGGAGGGCCACCGTTAGTGTACACCATTCGGGTGTCAGAGCTGAAATATGTCGAGAAATAGCAGATGCTGCCAGAGCAGATGGCGACTGGCATTGGGAGGGACGCCGCACGGGGGTGGGGTCTCAGCAAGGCTGCAGCCAGCACGATTGTCGTGATGGCCCCGCCACTTCACCTAGTTCCCGCCCCAGTCCCTAGACAGCAGACAGCCCAGTAGACACCGTGCTGCTATTTTCAGTTGTAGAAATGCCAGAGCTGGCTCATCACCACACCGCATGGCAATGCATACTGTCCACCACTGGACACAAATGTACACGCTTTGGAGTGTGGCTGACACTTTACCCCCTGAAGAGTCACATGCATTTCATCTACATCATACAAATGGGTAATGAGTCATCATAATAATCCAGAAGGAAATAGTGTGTAAGTCTGTAACAAGTGCCACTTGCCCTTAGCAAGTCTGGACATGCTCCATCACGTTTTGGTGACAAAAATGTAACAGATATTTAAAATTTACAGTGGCTGTGCATCATCCCTTCCTGAGGTGCCATGCCCATGGGGCTCTGCTCTTACCTGCTCACACCAGGACTCTGGTTGATGGTTCGGCTGCCATCTTGTTCCTGCTGGCCACCAAAGCCGAGGGACAAAGGACTTGGGATGGTGTTTCACCCTCCAGATGAGCTGTGTTTCTTCAGCTCGCAGTTCAATGCTCAAAGCTACTACCTGGTTCTAGGAACAAACTTACCCTTTCTCAGAAGACAGAGACTAGAAACATTTGGTGAACCATGCTTATGACTGCACTGCCTTTCCGCCAACACCGTGGAGGGTAGAGGAGTGAATGGGGGTAGGGAGGTAGCTGGAAGAGTAACTGGAGGCTGCCTAGGAGGATGTTGAAGGGAAGGCAGAGCCCATCAGATGGCAGCAAGCTGTAGTGTTCCCTAGAAAGTCACCCTTGGGGAGGAAGGACACAGGGAGAGAGACCAAAGTAGACACAGCAAAGAACCAAGAGAAACTGAGTCCAACACAGCTGGGAAGTGTTGAGCAATGAGCAAACATTGCAGGTTGGAAAGGAATCCTGGGCTGAGACAACTGTCAGCTCAGAGCCAAGGCAAGGGAGTGGCTGGTGCCGGGGCGCCTGGCATCTCAGCCGCCCAGCTACCCAGGTGGGGGGCTTTTACATTAGAGTCCCATAACCCTTGCTGAGCCAGAATTAGCCTTTTAAAGGGGTTAGGTTGAGCCAAAGAACAATCTGGAAAGCCATGTCACTTTACGAGAGTATCTGTCAATTCAAGCAACTAAGCAAACAGATAAAACTCGAGGAATCAGAGCTCATGGGCTGTCAGTTGTTTACCTCTAGAGAGTTCTGCCCTTTGGCCCTGCAAAGGATGCTTTATTGTCTTCTGTAAAGTCAATAACTATTCTTTTATTCTACAATTATTTTTCAAACTCTCTATTGCCAGAGTTTAGAACAGGGGCTAATGAGCACTAGGTATGTCAGTTAATGGATGTTTATAGAAAGGCTTAATGAGTGATTTTCTAAGTCAAGTGCTATACTATGTGCAGCAAGAGAAATGGGCTGACATCAGATGTCATTCCAGCTCAGAGGAGTTCCTCACAACCCCACATCACAATGAACCAGATAGTAACGGGGTCAGTGTTGACAGCTGGTAGTGGTTACTTCTACTTACCCTACACTCAGGACTCTTCTAAGTACCCTGCTCATTAATGATTCAGTCTTCCAGATAGAATTTAATTACAGCAATTGGTTCATGTCAACCTCATAGAGATGAGTCTGAGATACACACCCACTGTATAAGTGAAGAAATCAGGTCTAACCATCTGGATTGTCTTGCCCAAACAGAGGAAACATTTTTAAAGGCAGTTCCCTGTCTTTAGACCCTATGACTATGGGGGACATTACATAGAAATACAGAGGAGGATGCTCTTATTCTTGCATCAATACAAGATGCATTATCTAGAAAAACACCTCTCTGTGCATGTCACTTCATCTAAGCCTTGAAGGTAGGGGTGCGCCAGGAACAGAGGGCCAGTCCAGGGAAAGGACATCCAGAAGACCCAAGACATAAGAAGTGAGACCCTTCCAGGTCAGGGAAGGCAGGGAGCCTTTTATTCATCTGTGTCTCATTCTCAGTATAAACCATGGTGCACACAACCATGGTTTCTTAAATCTAAGATACTGTCAGCTGTTAGATGAACCAGTGTCTTATATCCCACCAAAAAAAAAAAAAAAAGAAGAAGAAGAAGAAGAGAGAAAACACTGACAATCAGGGCACCATACTTTCTTGTGACTTAGAAAAAATTTTTATACTTATAGGAAGAAAGTCTTTAGACATAAGTTGGCAGATTTTAATCATCTACCACTTTTGTAATAAAATGGACAATACAGTGATGGTAGTTTTAGAATTTGTTCACAGATTGCAAATTCCCTGAATCATAACTTCATTTGAAGTTGGAATTTTCCCCTGCACAGTGCTCTGTGCTCTGCCCTCAAGAATATTGGAGATACAGTATTTCTTAGAAGAATCCATAGACAAATTCAAGTCATGGGTGCTGGGTCATCACATCACTCTGCAAGTCAATGGAACTAGCCTATTTCTCAGCCTTCTTTGGCAATAATGTGAAACCAACTGCTTTCTCACCTTCCCATAATGTTTGAGTTCCAGGAGTTTTTAAAAGTTGCTGGGCCCTCCTGTGCTAATGACCCTTATCTCTGCAACTCTGCTGGCTACACAACTGGCCCTCTGACCTACACAAGGGCCAGGTGTGACCCCTGCTCCCTGGCTGTCTTTGATGGAGAGTGACAGACATGGGCTATGGGATTTTAAGGTGGCTTCCAATTTCAGACTCTCAGCATGCCTCTTAAAAAATGCTATAAAAAATAGCAATAGAAACCAATAAACCTGACCTGTTTTTCATAAATGGATGCATGAAAGTTTGAAAAACCTTGAATATCAGAAAAGAAGTAATTTGCACTTTATCCTATCAGTCACTGAAAACTTTGGAACCGGAGCATTTACGATGAGTGGTGGTAGATTCTAATCTGGATTTTTTAACCAAGAACTATGGCAAAGAAGAGAAAATTCTCAAAAATTAGAAATCCCCCTCAAAACACAAATAGGGTTACTCAAATGAGTCCTAATGGTGTTTAGCTGAACTGATCCTACAGATCTTGCCCAAGGTGAGAGAAACTGTTGGGACTGGCTGCAAGCCCAGAATGCTGGCAGGGATGATTTGTATGTTGTCCTCCTGGAGGCAGGGACGTCAGATGAGATTCCCCTTCCAGGTCCTTCCAGCCCATCCATTCTGCATTCCAGGAGCAAGGCCGCCTGTGCTGTGTTTCCAGGATAAGTGGAGTCTGGGGCTAGGAGAAGACACCCAGGACACTCCCAGGGGCTGTCTGAAAATCCTCAGGACTTTTCAAGGCTATTTGAAATATCAAAAATGTATATTTATGGATGAGATGACCATGGATCATTTACCAAAGACTGATGCAAAGAATAACTCTAGAAGAAACTGTTGAGGTTGGAATGGAACCATTTTGAATCAACACATCCATACCATGTGTCAGCATGTTTGAGAAAACTTAGGCTAACTCATAATTAAGGGTGACATTTACCAACATTATCGGACACTAGTTATGGACCTTTGATTCTTCAAATTCATCTTATGACATAGCTGCATTGATTGTTCTGACTCATGGGTGAGAAACTGAGGCTCAGAGACATTGGGGAGCTTGTTCCTGGAGTTGGCAAGTGGCAGAGTCAGTGTGGCCCAGGGGATGCGGAGATGTACTTTCCAAGGAACAGCTCCTGTCTCCAATTCCACCCACCTCCCTGGGTGTCTGCACTCACCTCTGTGAGTTCCATCCAGGTCCAGGTTAGTTAACTTCTGCAGCCTCTGCTTTCTCATGTGCAAAGTGGTAATAGAAATGATAGCTGCCCAACTTTGCTGCTTGTGGAGATGCAGGAGCTGGAAGTGTGCAGAACAAGCCTGCTGGAATCCCTGCATGACAAGATTTGTCAGGAAGATCATGTGGGATTTACATTGTTATTAATCCTTGACTCCATCTAATAATGAATCATTATTTTGAGTTGAGGACTGGACCATGGGCTCCATCTTACACAGGTGACCTAAATGTTTGGACAGGACCAGATGTCACTTCCGAGCACTACAGGAGGGGAAGCTTTCTCATGTCACACCTGACATCCTCTAACTCACCCAGCAGTGGGTCTAGGTGGTGTCTGTCGCATCGGGGCTTGTAAAACTCCCTTGAACAGGACAAACCTGCCTATTGTCTGCTTCTGTATGGTCTCTGTGTTAAAGATTTTGCTTCTTTTGTTTGACCCCCAGCCCTAGTTCCAAGCCCTCTATCTCACTGTCCTATGGAAAACTTTGATCACTTCTGGTCCTTATTTAGAGTTGCCTACCCAAACCTTCAATCTACTCAATCCATTTTGGCTTCTGCTAACATAGTCCACTCAGAATACAAGTAGACTCGCAGAAAAAACTCCAGGCTGGAGATGCTCATTTCTACAAATGTTACCTTATCATAACAATGGCTAGAGTTCAATGAATTTAGAGAGGACAGGCATTTCCAAACAATCATAGTTATTCCACAATTACAAAATGCTGAGCAAAGTGAATGCATTCTATTTTTCTAAATATCGAGTACCAAGCTTATTTAGATATCTTTACCTCTACCCCCCTTTTTACCCCATTGACCCTTTCTCTTTCCCTAGTCCCTCTTCACACCTCACTTCATTTCATAGTGTCCACTAGTCTGGATAAGTATTTTGTTTTGTCTAATCATCTACCATGTAAATATCCAATATTTGTCTTGGTCCTTCAATACACATCATCCCTTCAAGCTCCTTTGATTTTGCTGTAAATGCCATTTCCTCCTTCCCTCTTTTTAGAGGCTACATAGTATTTCACAGGGTAGACAGACACCCTTTCTGATTCCACTTCTACTAGCGGCACTTCAGCTGTTTCCATGTCTCTGCTAACACTGCAATAAGCACTGCAGAATGAAAAATATTCCGCACTGATGGTTTTGTGTTCTTTGGTTTTTATGTTTTAACAATAGGACAAAATCGGTAGAATGACGTTGTAGGACATGTGAAAATCACACAGAACTGAGGGCTGGGTGAGGGTTGGTGCACTGCTGCCAGGACAAGGTGGCCCAGCTGCTGCGTGGTGCTGAGGTTGCCTCTGCTCTCCAGCAGCAGTCAGTCACTTGTGACACAGACATATGTCCTCGAGCCTCGCCATGCTTTGCAGAGAGATTCACTGACCTTGGGCTCAGTAGCAAAGGCAACAGGGCCCACCCAACCTCCTTTCACTCCAGAGACCGTTTCTTCACCCCTGCCCTCTGCTGCCTAACGATTACATAGCAAAGTCCCAGACACCCAATTCCCACTAGTGTTTCCTTGCTGCCTCACTTAAAATCTGAGTTTTGCACTTCTTGTATCTTACTTTGGAACATAGCATATATTCCTTCGCATTTCGTTTGCTTGTTTGATGCACTGATTGGTTGATTAAGTGATTGACTGAGCTATTGCTTGATGACTGGTTTAGCCTAATGTTTACCATGAGCACTTGGGCCTCCATCATTGAGCTCTACCGGGTATTGCCTACAAGAGCCTCAGGGAGAAAACATCCTCTAAATCTGGTGCTGCCTTCTCTCTCTTCAACCTTGAGCTAAGCCTGACCTTGAACTCAGTGTCTCAAGGGCATTTGAGAAAGATATTCAGAATCCAAGTCCTTCACTCCTCTCCCTGGGATTCTGCCCACCTGTCCCCTTAGAGATGATGTCTTAAATACTTGAAGTTCATTTGCAAATATTCAGATGGGGACTCAGTGAAGGAAAAAAGCCTTACTTACAGGGTAAGGTGCACTCTGTCCTGACACCCATCAGTCTCAAATGCTCTAGAAACAAGGTCTAGTCAGGCCACACACTTGAGGAGTTGGCGACCTCAGGCCCAGACTGCCCTCTGGGACTGCACTGTGGTCCACACACGCCAAAGGCTGTTTTTCATTTGGAAAGACTTCAAGGGTTGCCCTGTGGGGAACCAAAAATAAGATTTTAATTGAAATACAGATAAGATAGGAACCTTTAATTTACCTCCTCCCTAAGCAACATGGCTTCCCTAGCTGACTCCATAGTTGCTTCCCACCTCCTTGCTCTTTCAGCCCAGGCAGGAGCATAATTATCTTATCTTCAGATAAAATGTCTTAGGGATTTGGGGATTTTATGTGCCTCAAGACAAAGGACAGTGTTTGTGAAAAGATCACTGTCCTCTTTCAGAGGTAAATTCCATTCTTATTGAAATTCTGATGTTAGCAAAAGTTTGCCACCTCTTTCAAACCCTGCAGGCCACACCGATTCTGCCCTCCTTCAGCAGGCAGGGGGTGGGCCAGAGAGAGGAAGAAACACAGGGAAATGTCTCCTGCAGTCAAGTCAGCTTCCTGCAGGTGAGACGGCTTCCTCCACTCACAAAGAGTTTGTATAAAATGAGATGCTACAAAACAATGAACGCTGTCATTCTTACAGGGGACCCCAAAGGATGCTGCATCTGTCCACGTGCCACCAGGACACCCCGCCCCCCGCCAGCCCTGCACCAGCATCGCCAGCTCCCACCGGCAGTGGAGGTGGGCACAGACTGCATGGCACAGGCCTCCGAGGCCAAAGGTAATTGAAACACCTGGTTGTCTGCAGTGAATATTCGTCCTAGAAACAGGATGAACAGTGTGTTTCCATTTTTTTTTTAAGATTTATTTATTTATGCTGCAGAACTGGGGTACAGGCAAGAGGTATGGTGGGTGAGTGAGGGGATTCACCAGAAACAGAGTGGGGAACAGAACAGGCAGATTGGCAAAATACACTTCTGAGGGGAGCAGCGGGCGGGTCAGGAGAGGTCTGCAATCACCTGGGGCTGGGGGTCGAAATCATGCTGAAGAGGCCTTAGCTTCTTAGTGCTGTGCCTGAACTCACTGCGTCACCAGGGGGGCCTGAATGGTTTGCTTTTACTGCATCTCTAGCTGCGCCCCTTGAATCACAGTTGTGCAATCTCCCCTGCGTGGCCTGGAAGCTCCATGAAAGCTCATCAAGTCCACCTGTGATGCAATTTTACAAAATGTCCAACTTCATGACCGTGTGCCTTGTGCAGACTTTATTAGTTTTAAATTAGATTTGAAGCAGTGTTGTTCATTAATAATCCACATGTTTAGTTTTCTCTTTCCTGCTGGTCAGATGAGCACCACATCCTTACTCTCATTGGACAGTCCCACTTCCGCCTCTCTGTCTGCTTTGTGGACCCCATGGAATGAATCCCTGGGCCAACAGCACATGTGGGCTTTAATTTAGTAGAGTAGATTGAAGTAGAGCAGAGAGCACAGTGGAGAGACCTTCCATATTGAAGAGGGATAGGAGTTTGTTCTAAAGCTCCACTGGAAGGTGCTGACTCTCCCCACGCCTTTTGCTTCCCCAACAGCAGACGTGGCACTTTCTGAAGGTTTGACGTGCGCAAACACTGGCCTAGACCACGGTCCAGGTGTCCCTGCCAATATACTCTCCCCGCCTTGGAGAATGTGGTGGTTGAGTGGCCTAGAACCTGCAACTCAGAGCGGACAGCGCCTCCTCGTCATGCACTTGTGGGCCCCTGGACAGCCTCACCAGATGGGCCACACCCCTGCCCTTTTACAGAGAGGATGTGAAGATGCGTCTAACTGACAAATCCTCCCCATCTGTCAACGAGCTTCAGGACAATGCAAGATCTACAGTCAACTCTGTAATAACGTGACTCGGGTGCCCCCCATCACCCACTCTGTCAAAGGGTATACAAACTGGAGAAATATGAAGGAAATGATGCTGAGTCACATTCAAACATTTTGCTTTAAAGATTTACTTATTGATGCATACAGAACTGGGGTACAGGCCAGAGGTGCAGGGGCAGTGAGAGGATTCACCAGACACAGAGTGGGGAGCAGAACAGGCCAAATGATGAAGTACACTGCTGAGGGGAGCAGCGGGCAGGTCAGGAGAGGTCTGCCGCATCCTATGGGTCACCTCCAGGGCGGGGATCGAACTCATGCGGAAGTGGCTTCAGCTCTTAGTGCTGTGCTCTAACCCCCTGCGCCACCAGGGAGGGCCCCCATTCAAACATCTTATCAGTGACACACTGGGAAATGGTTAAGAAAAATACGTGAACACGGAGGTAAATATGCCCTTCAGAACAGGCTCCAAGTTTGCAGGTGCACATGAAAGACTACAGTGTGTGAGTTACTGTGAAGTAGACAGAGGTAGTCTGAAAGAGGAGAAAATGTTGTTCTGTCAGAGGCGGGACGCCAGGATGCTGGGGTGGGGGTGCGGCCCCTCAGCGTCTGTGTGCAGCATGCTCCCTGGGTTCACCCCCCACTGCAGTTTTCTTCTTTTACCTGGTGTGAAAGGAGATGGCACAGGAGCAAATGGAAAGTTTATAAAGTTCAAATTTTCCTTCATTTATCAATTACATTGGAACAAATATGTGTTTTCAAAACAAGAGTTGCAGAGCATGGCTGTACTTTCCATCCCTCCCATAGGAAAATGAGCATGGAGAGTGGACAGATCTGAGCAAGCTCTGGTGAGGACGGGAAGCCACCATCATTTCGTGGGAAGAAGTGAGGGACAGGTCCGGCGGAGTGCCAAGCAGGGTGGGCCACCTGCCGCCCACTTAGAAAGGCGGGATTCTTGATTGTCCTTGAAAGTCTTTCCAAACAAGCATTTTTAATTCTATTTTTATTGAAGTAGTGCTGCATTCTAACATTCTGTACATTTCATTGCACCTTATTATACATCCACCACCAGAATCCTCTTGCCCCTTCACCAGGCGACTTGACTCCCTCCACCCAACTTGCCTTCTCTTCCCCCTTTCCCTTCTGGTCGCCACTAGTTTGATCTAACAGTCTAAAAGTTTATCATTTCTGTATTTCATTCCTTCTGTGTAGAGAGAATAATCAAGTGAAAAGTCAAATACTGAGTCAACAAAATGTTCACTATACCCTTGAAAAATTCAATGTCCACTCTGAGTGTGTGAGTGTGTGTGTGTGTGTGTGTGCTATTTGATCTTTTTGTGAGTGAAGTGGCAACAGCTTTGTGGAAAAGTACTGGATAGAGTGGCACAGATCCCTGAGACAAGACAAGCCCTGTACTCTCAGCGTCTAATAATCTGAATTTTGTTTCTGGCTTAAGTGTGTCATGACTTTGAAATTCACTGTCCTTTTCCTCTTCCAGCCAGAGTAGGTAGCATGGCAGACTGAGGGAGAAAACAGGTAGCGAAGCCTACTGGAGAGGCCGGTGGTGTGGCCCAGCTGTGCGCTAAGAAGGGAGACGGTGGGTGATCTGGTGCCCTCCGAAGACCTCATTTTTGACACTTCCTGTCCACCTATATCAACACGTTGAAGCCAAGTTAATTCATTTCAGAGAAAAGAAAGAGAAAACAAGTATTTATCCAGCATCAATGATGTGCTTGACTCTAATTCTCATACATTTCTACATTTTGTCTCATTCGATCATTAAAATCACTGGCAAGTTGGATATCTGTCTTTCCATTTGCAAAGAGAAGAATTAAGCTAGATTAAGATCATCCAGTCCTGTGTGTCAGAGAGAGGACTTGAAGTCCAGGCAGGGGAGGCCACGCTGCTGTTTTGCCCCGTGGCCTGCTGGAGGCTGTGAACAGTGACATTGGGTGTACTGGGGAAGAAGCTTTCAAGCATCAATGTCCAGACATAGTCCATGTATCTGGGAAGATGGGGCAGAATAGAACATGGAGGGGCTGTATTCACTGGGAAGGAATTTGTCCTCAGTTTGTGATCCATGTATGTCATTCAGACATTCAACTTGTCATCACAAAACAACACAAGCTTCATATTCAGACAGAGCTGCTTCTAGGTACTACTCAGCTACGTTTCATCACCTGACTCAGACTAAGCCAGTTTCTCTGAATTTCATTTCCTTCAACTAAAAAAAAAAAAAGAGAGAGAGAGAGAGATCTTCACTAATCGTTCTTCTCTGGCGGGAGCAAGCATTCACACCGTGCATCGTCTAGCCCTGGGTCCTATATAATTATCTTTACAGAAATTAGTCATTTGTTTTGCAGGAAGAAAAGACACAAAAATTATATTCAAGTTGTTTGTGTGGAAGCACAAAGCCTGAATGCAGACAGAGAGAAAGAGACAGGCTTTTTTTCCTCCTGCTGTGTCAATGATAGCAATTTAAGTTTTTAAGTCTTTCAGACTGGTCCTCAGGACTCAGTTTTCTGAGGTCTCCAAGCACCTGGAAATCCCCTGGGAATGATTTCCAGTAATCTAAGTTAATAAGTTGTAAACTAACTTACTTTTTCAAAGATTAAAAAAAAAATCAAGCCTTGACAAAATAATTGTACCGATAATAAAAGACATCCATGAAGGAACAAAAAAGGAAAAACCAGAGAAGTTATTTTTCTTTTTTTTTTTTTAAAAAAAAGGTTTTATTTATTTATTCATTCAGAACTGGGGTACATGCCAGAGGTTCAGGGGTGTTGAGAGGATTCACCACAGACAGAGTAGGACAGGCAGGTCGACAAAGTACACTGCTGAGGGGAGCAGTGGGCGAAACAGGAGAGGTCTGTGGTGCCATGTGGGTCAACTCCGGGGCGAGGATGGAACTCACACTGAAGCATCCATGGCTTGGCTTAGCTTCGCAATGTGGCGCTCCAACCCACTATGCCACCAGGGAGGGCCCGAATTTATTTTTCAATGATCTGTCTTCCTTTAAGTTAAATGTCTCCAAATTATACTTTTTTCTAAGTCATAAAATCATAATTTTGAATGGCCAAATAAAATTTGATAAAGAAAATAAAGAATAAAACTCCCAAAACTACATACAGGATTAACAGGATGAAACCAATTAAAAAAAAATAATAATTGAGATTTCAATCTCAATTTTCTCCAAGTTATGATTTCTTTTCAAGCCACATTTGATATTTTCTGGTGAGCAGATACAATCTGATAAAGGAGATAAAACTAAACAAAACTAAATAAAAGCATAAAATCTGAATTGAATGGGAAGAAAAAAGATCAGGGCTTCAATCTCTCTCCCCACAAACTCTCCTTGTTGTCCTGCTTTGAGTGAGAGAAAGTTCTGGTGTTGGTAAAGGCTAACCTCTGAGGTATCTGTCTTCAGAATGAAGAAAGAGGAGTCAACATTTGGTCAACATCTACCACCTCCTCCTCAGAGGGGCACAGATTCAGAGAGGACATGTTCCACTGGTCAGCCCTTCAGGAAGCCAGGATTCCAGCTCCAACCGTCAGGACTTCAAAGACCCTTTTTCCTCTTAAAGAGAGTGATGGATTCTTAGTATCATAGACCCCACTAAGCTGAATTGGACTAACTTCCTTTCTGTGGGCTGGATTAGCCAGGGTGCTCCAGAGAAAGAGAACCAATAATCCAATAGGATGTGTATGTATTGAGTTGAGAGAGAGAGAGAGACTGTGAAAGAGAGAGGATGTGTGAGAGACAGAGAGAGAAGAGGGAAGAGACAGAGAGCAGTTTTAAGAAAGCAGTTCATCTGTAGCCAGATCAAGAAGGCTGAAGATCCACGGAAGAACTAGAGTTGGTTACAGAGCAATGGACTCTGCCTGATGTGAGTGATTCAGAGCAATACATCAGGTATTTGAGAAGAGAAATCACTTTATTTGCAAATTGACTGACAAGAAGGTAGGCAATAAACTCAAATCTATCTCCCCAGTTATGAAAGAAAATTAGGTCATATATATAATAATTATGTCATATAACATGTGTATGCATGTGTGTACATATACATGTATATGTGTGTATATACACACATATATATACACACATATACATCATGTATATATATGTGTGTGTATATATACACACACATATATATATATAATAGGCACCTGTCTTTAGAGTATATATTTAGAAATATAGGTAAATTAGGGGACCAGAGACCAGGGTTGAGAACAAAGGTGTTAAGTGTTACTGACTAAAAAGCAGGTTAAGGATAAGGAATGCGGATTTCACTGAAGCTCACTGGTTAGTCCCAGGACATGTCATAGGAGAGGTAGAAAGAAGCTTTACTTCAGATAACTGGCATTTTGAGTTCTGTTCTGAGTCCCTCTGCCTCTGGGGAGCCCCCTTCTTCTGAATTCTTAGCCCCCAGATGACCTTGGAGTTTAGTTCAAGGTCATTTGCTGCTACTTGTTCAGGTTGTGTCAGATAAGCTGTGTCTTTAAATATATATCTCAAAGAGCTATATGAGCTTTTTCTCTCTCATACTTAAGATCTGAGACCAAGCTGACCATTTAGTCGCAGTGTCAGCGAGAATGCAAGGTCATCTTCTGACAAATTCCTTCTGTGGGGAAGTCAGCCAGTCTCCTTTCTACTCAGGGCTTCAGCTTACATTAGGGATACACACACATATTGAAGGGTGATCTGCTGCACTTCTAGTCTAGAGATTTTGATGTTACATCTCATGCCAAATACACCTTCACAGAAATATCCAGAATAAGTTTTAACCAATTATATAGGTATTTTGACCCAACCAAGTCAACACCTAAATTAGTCACCACGTGGGGAAAATCCATGAAGAGATCCAAAGTGACAAAGAGGATGTCCCCGAGTCCAGAGACACGTCCTAGGAAACAACCTGAAGTCTCACATCAGACTCTCAAGGTGGAGCCCCATTATTCGCAGGACATGATGAAGACCCAGGCAATAAAGGACATAGAGGTATTGGAACAGAAACTCTAAAGACAGGTGTCAATTCTCTAGGAGTCCCGATCTCCTAAATAATCTCTTGGGCACTTGTTTTGCTCTAGATGCAGTCATCACAAGCTCCACAATGCACGGTCACCCTGTGCCACGTGCTCTCTCCCTAAAGAAGTGTTTTTGTGTAGGCACTAAACCACTACCCTGGCCGTTGATTTCTGCTAGTGGGCTCTGCACTAGTGCCTTCGTTGGACAGTAGTGCTAGCCAGTGCTGAGCTCTTGCTGGGGACCAGGCACAGAGGGCTATCCAACCACACCCCAGTTACCTGCTTGATCCCAACACTGGACTCATAACACCCAAATAATATTACATCAGCATTTTGCAGAGGAAAAAATGCATCTCGAAGAGATGCTGTAAGTCTCCTTAAGATCACGCAATGATTAAATGCCACAGTTTATTTAAGCTCATGACCATCTGAGCTGGAAACACATCTATGGCCACTGGGCTGAACAGGCTTTCTCCATCGTTTCTGATTGTCTTTACCCTTTTGTCTAGAAGATCTCCTGCTCTTGGGTTTGGAGTACTGGGTTAAACAACAATCCAAATGTAATAAGCCAATCTGCAACAAATACAGATTCTACCATCTCTAGAAGGTAGGAATGTTGTGTGTCTGGGCTGGATGGTAAGTGAAAGACACATAGGTCAGAACCCCTCAGCCTCTGAGCTGGAAAAAATGCACCTGTGGGCATGTGTCTGGCCCCAGGGAAAGAATCTCAAACCAACCAAATGGAAATTTACAAAGAAAACATCAAAAGACCCCATAAAGTGAGAGACCAGAACAAAGACCTCTCAATCAGAGCCCTAGAATATCCACACAGACCCTCCCGGAAACACGGTTTCTTTGATGCTCTTATCACGTGACGCTGCCACCGCTAGCCCGTGAGTGCTCCTGTCCTACGGCCAGACCACAGCTCATCGAGGTCAGGACCTGTAACAATATGTCCCTCCACGTGAGCTTTTTTGTCTTGCTGCAGTTCATTTGCACCAGGGAGCCTGGGAAGAGCCAACAACCCTCATCCTAGGTACTGATGGGCTCTGACAAAGACATTTGCTGCCCCTTAAATTTTCCAGGTCCATCCTTTGCTTTCACTTTTGAGCATCCCGGATCATCTCCTCCTTACCCCACTAAGAACCCACTCACCCACAACACCCTTGGTAATGATGTTTATTACCCAACAATGAAAACATTGTTATTTATGGTTACAGTCGGGATGTCATCAGATACGAACGCTCACATCCGTGAGGGCCTTTCAACGGATTGTTTATGTAAATGAAAGCATTTGCTCATCATCACATCCATTTTGGGAAGAGACAATCAGCCAGGCGTTTGCGTCTCCCTGTAATATCTTTTTAATATTCAGTTCACTGGAAGCCAATCTGCAACAAAGGGGGAAAATTAAAGAATTTAAAGCCAAATTTAAATCAATAGCAAAACGTGACGTCGGTGTGTCCCATGATGGACCAGGGGCATTTTTGCAGGAGGAAGCTCAGCTGAGATCTGCCCTTGCTGGGACCTTAGAACAGATTCCCACTTGGGTGCATTGGGTTCTCAGCCTCTCCACTGCTCAGCGCTGTGACGGGAGGGAAAAGGTGCCCACCGATGCATTCTCTAAGGCTCTGCACCACCTTTAAAGTCTAGATGGCAAATAGTGTTGATGCTATGGGTCACATTGCTTGTTGTAAGTATATGCTTTGACACAAAAGCAGCCCAAGACTATGTCAACAAACAGGCATGTCTTTGTTCCAATCAAACTTCTCTACAAAAGGTTGACCAGTCAGATGGGATCTGGGAACCATAGTTTGCTGACAATGCATCTAGAACATCATGTCCCAAAGATGATCCATAAACTCCTAGCCATACAAAATATTCTTTGCAAAAATGGTTCCTACTTTGTCCCTTCCTCTTGGACATTCATCATACACATTATACAACCCTAAAATGCATTAAGAAATCCTACTGCAGGGCCCTCCTTGGTGGCACAGTGGGTTAAAGCACTACACTGAGAAGCTAAAGCCGCTTCCGCATGAGTTCGATCCCCGCCTGCCCCGGAGGTGACCACATGGCGCGGCAGACCTCTCCACATTCTAGGCCACAAGGTCCTAAGTCGACAAAATGACCCAGCCCCTGTCTCCACTCAAATAAATAAATCTTTAAAAAAAAGAAAGAAAGAGGCCCTTCCTGGTGGCGCAGCGGGTTAAAGCACAGCACTGAGAAGCTAAAGCCGCTTCCG
>NW_004567114.1:4317986-4401812 GCF_000260355.1 Condylura cristata
AAAAAAAAGAAAACAAATCCTACTGCAATATCCTAAAATGCACTGAGAAATCCTACCACAGGGGAATTGTTGAAACTAGAACCTTGCCAAACTAGTTTTCTCTGCACATAGTCTAAGAACTGCTGAGGGAGGCTGTCCAGAGGAGGCCACCTGTCAGTATGCACGGAAAGCTGAAAGGGGGCCCGTTTTTATTACATATGTAATGAGCCATAACATAGGAGCTGAGGACTGGGATACAGGGAAGCTAATAGACCCTGATTAGGTCAATAAGGCAGTGGGTTGGGACATTTGGTCTGACAGGCTTAACAGGAACAGCCCGATGACAGACCAGTATCCGAGTACTAATGCAGAGACCCAAGTCCTGCTCCACACTTCGCCCTGGTTAGCTGTTGCTGCTGCTTTCTGAGCTTCACCCACAAAAATCACTTCCTCATCTGTAAAAAGATGAGGAATAACATTTTGTTTTGTTATTTTTCCAACTGTAGGAATTTTTCTGTCTTCTATGGGATCGGCTGTGAAGGCAGAGACACCAGGCAGAGACACGCAGATGTGAGGGTGGGGTTGCATCACCTGCTTTCATTCTTGACTTTCAGCTCTGTGCAAAAGTTGGCCGAAGTGGAAACAGCACCTCAGGGCCTGCGCCCCAGCAGGAAGAGAAAGGCTCGCTGTGAGGACACTCATTATCCTCGCATTCGGACCTGCTCCAAACCCTAATTTTGCATCTGTGACTCTTGGGACCTCAAAGTCTTCTTCCCCTGGCCTCAGCTTCCCAACTGGTCACTGAAGAATGGGGGCCTAGATGCTGGTTTCTACCCCTTCGTAGTAAGTACAGGGTGGACCCTTCGTGGGTGGTGGCCACCCTCTCTGCAATTTCTGTACCATGTGCCAAAGGCTACAGGTTCTCACTGGGAATATGAAGCTCTGAACCCCTGGCCCCGCTGAGGCGGGGTCTGGGGCCACTTCCTGGGGCCGCCCTTGATGTAGAGGAACTCCCTCCTCGCAAAACAGGACTCTAACACCATTTTATTCAGAGGCCTCTTGAGAGAATGATTTGTACGACTTCCTTTCTCTAGATATATTATGATGAAACAACAGGTCCCACGTAGGACCTACAGAGGCAGGGAGACTCCCCAAATCTGCAGGGAATATACTAGAATCCACAGGACAGTCTATCCCACTGAGATGCCAAGAAACCCACCTTCACTCCAAAGTTTACAAGGATTTTTTTTTTTTTTATGTGACTGCTTTCTTGAAAATGTATCCCACTGAATTTCCTTTCAAACAAGAATGGAAAGATTCCTTCATTTCAGTTAGAGCCTGGCTTCATAAATACCATCTCTGCACAGTATATTACACACATCATTTATTCAGCAGATATCATAATATATTCAGGGCTGCTCTTAGGGAGAGAAATTTCAATATTAGATAAAAATAGTGAGATGGCGGTGGTAACCGTGTTTGTCTGGTACACAGAGTAAATAGGATGGTTAGTGATTGCTAAAGGCTTGGCGAAAAGATAGGGGAACAAAGATTGCTCGCACCAGATTCTGAGCCACGCTGCTGCAGAGGTTCAAGGCAGCTTGATTACCTTCTGCTGCCGTGTTCTTCTAAGCAGGCCCAGGATGAGTTCCTCCTTTCTTGTATTTTCTCATAAGAATAGCTGAATGTTATCCTAATTAGAAATCTGCTCAGATTTGGAAACAGGCTGGTGTCTCCTCTCCCCATTCCCCCCCCTTTTTTTCCCCTTCTCTCTCAATTCCTCACATACACACAAATAAAGCTCAACATCAGAGCCACAGGTCTTGGCTGGATGCTCAGGAGCTGGCCATGTGGACATGACCTTGACTGGACCTCTGCCTGCTGGGCCTGGCTGGGCAGATTACTGTCTCTGGGCCCGCTGACTTATATCCTCCAATCCAAAGAGCTGACCCCTATTGACCAAGGGAGGTCAACTGAAGACCGGATGCTTCACCCACAATAACTCATTCAATCCTCCCCAAGACCTAGGACAGGCACCATCAGCTCCCACTGGATTGACAAGGAGTCTGAGGCCCAAAGAGTTTATGTGGTGGGCCGGAAGTGACGTCCAGGAGTGGGCCGCCCGCCACAGGCCATGAGGCCGCAAAGCGCAGTGCAGACACCTGGGTGTGTCCTCCTCAGCATCCAAGACCACAGTGAGGGGCCTGGATTAGACACGCCAGCAGCGGTGCGCTCTGCCCAACCCTACCACCGCCTGGCCGCCCACTGATGCACAACATGGGCTTGGTACCTACCGAATCAACTCCAGGAAGCCTGGCGTCAAGTCCTCAGGGGCCCTAACGCTCCTGGGAAAGGGCAACGCGAGGAGAAAGCGCTGCAATTCCGGGAAGACCTTCTAATGTCGGGTAACAGGGCTGGAGCCCGAGGGAGCAGCAGGCGTGAGCGCCAGGGGCCTGGGGGAGCCGGCCAGGCTCGCAGGTCAGGGGCCGCCAGCGGGCTCCTCCGGCCCGCAAGAGAGGCGAGGCCGCCACCCCAGCAGACACAGCTCGCTCTTCTGTTCACTCTTGTTTTCAGCTGCGAGTCGGCTCCAGTGGGCTGGAAACTGGCCGGAGGGTCTGCACAAGGATCTTCAGGGCGCAGAGATGGGGGTGGGGCTCGGCGCACCGCATGGGCACGCTGGTGACCTCAGCGCAGTCCGCACTGACGCTCCGTTTCCCTTGGTGCCCGCTGGGTGCGGGCGATGGCACGCGAGTGTGAGAACCCAGACTCAACCACCGCAGGGCATGCGCCGCGTGGTACTTCTCATTCTTTCGTCCAGGGCTCCACAGCAGGCGAGTAGGCTTCTGCGCAGCGATGTCCCGCACCACCCGCGGCACTGAAAAGCGGGGTGCGCACTCTGGGGACTAGAATCCCGCTGCCACCTTTGTTTTTTGCCTCATTAAGAACTTTCCTCCTCTGCACCCACCAGTCATAGTTTTGTGTTGTTGTTTTCTCAGACATTCTGACAGTTTCACAACCGAGAAACATGACTCAACCCTTTGATGCTGCTGAATGAAGAGAATGAAATCACACGTGCGTGTAGGAAGACTCCTGAGGGGCACAGCTCTGCCCTTGCCTTCTGAACCAGCCCCAGACCACCCTGGGCAGGTGCTCATGGGTGTCTTTCTCGGCTTCTGCCTCCCTGAGAGCCAAATCCTGCAGCACAGGCTGGGGCCGGGTCTTTCAAACACAGGTTCCTGCCGGTTCCTTTATTCCTGCAAGATCAGCTTCTTTGTCTCACCCACCCATGAGAGAGGTGAAGTTGTGGTTCGTTACCGTGTGCAAAGAAACACAAAGGAGTTTTAAAATAATAAAGTTAGGCCCAGGGCATCTGATTGCCACGTGTTCATTCCTGCCGTTCATCTGGGTGTGATTCTTCTGAATGAAGAGCACAGTTGTTCACAGGGCAGGAAGCTGCGGGGCCACCCTCATGTGACAGTTCATGTCCACAGGGACAGTGACAGGTGACTCAAAACCTGATGGAGAAGCAGAAGGCTATGACCCACTGACTCTCCCAGACCTTGCAAACGACCGGCATCCTCCAGGGCAGGGAACAGGCTGGCACCCACAAATGCCAGTTGCATTTAAGTGTGGAGCTTCCAAAGGAGGAGGGGAAGGGGGGTGCTAAAACCCTCTGCTGGTAAATCAAGGAACTGACTGGAGAGGTCAAGTGGGTGGCTCAGTTCCTGCAGTTCACCCATCATCTTGCAGTCAAAACTAGCAGCTGCCATTGAGCCTGCAGGCGGCTGGGAGAAGCCAGACTGCTAGAGCCTCACCTCCCACTGCCTTCCATGAAATAATGGATGGAGAACGGAGAGAAGCTTGAGAATCAAGACACCTGAGTTTGAAATCTCTTCTTTTTTTTCTGTGTGTGACTGGGAAAGTCTCTGGAAATTTTTGAGGTTCTATTTCTTCCGGCAAAAAGGAAAAGGATTAAAATAAATTATTTCAACATGTCTTAACACCCCCTTCCCTTCCTGACTATTTCCACCCTGCTGTTGTTTTCTCTATCAAGACACTTGAAGAACAGAAGCAGAAGGCCATGAGCGACGGCTCTCCCAGACTTTGCAAACGACCGGGTGGAGAGACCACAGGCCCGTATTCCTCCTAGGGCTCCCCGGGAGACTCAGGGTCCAGCCTCTTAGCCAGCGCCCCAGGTGCTGAGACCATCATCCTGAGTCCCCAAACTGTATCAGCATCTGTCCTGAGAGTCTCCAGCCCATGGCGATGCCCAGAGTGACCCAGGATTCAGGCTTCCTGCTGGCCCTCCCCAAGAAGCCGGGATCCTAGCTACCCCTGAACAAAAAAAGCCAGCCAACCTGAGACAGGATTTGCAGATAAGGGGGAGGAAAACAAGACCAAGGGGTGGTGGAAAGAGAGGAAAGAAAGGCAGGCAGTGATGTGGGGACAGAGAGCAAGGAGCGAGATGAAGCAGGCAGAAAGGGCAGCAGCAGAGATGAGGCAGAGACAAGGGGAAAGAAAACAGACTGGAGACTGGAGGGAATTAGGAGCCGGGAGAGGCTTTGCACCACGTGCGCTAGGAGCCGCTGCACTTTGCTCTTTTGAATCCCTGGATTTAGAATTTTCACAAAAGTAAATGTAAACTGACTAGACTTGGCAAGACAGATGGCCAGCCGCTCCTTGGTGGCCCTCTGCCGGGGCTCCGGCAGGACACTGCGTCACACAGAGTACTTTGCTGAAGCCACTTGAATGTTTAGCCCAGACCCACCTGACACAGCACTAGCTAGGGTTCCCGGCTCCGTATGCGGCCCTGTCCTCAGACACCGCTGGGCACCGAAGCATCGAGAGTGAATTAGAGCAAAGGAAGGATGATGAAGCTTCCCTGAGCAGACACCACAGCTGACTCGAGGTCAGTGTCCCAATGGCCCAGAATCTTTCTCATTTCTCATAAGCAAAGTCCATAAGGACTGGAAGATCACATGTAGGAGGCAGGTATTACTGCAGCTGACTGTTAGTGGGTGTTCTCATTCATTCGTTCATCGTATGATGGAAATGCACGGGTCGCGGAGGCTGCAAGCTTTGGGGGTCCCACAAGATTGAACCAGACAAGCTCCTGCCCTCCGGGAACTCACCAGGCAGGGAAACTCAACATAAATATTCCAGTGTCTCTAAAAGAAGATTTTTTTCAAAAGAAAGAGAAGGACTCGTGCCAACCACCTACATGGCCTGGCAAAAAGAAAGTGCGATTTCCACAAGCTTATTCCCAAACAGCTCTGGGGACAGTCCTCCTTGTCGATCCTCAGTGTCCTCATCCGTATGATAGAGCCAGTGAAGAGTCTTTGTCGGGGTCAGGCAGAGACAGGAGCATTAGGACATTGTCCAGACATTGCCGGGCTGGCAGGCCTCCAGGCACCTGACCCCTGTGCACGCCAGTCCCATTCTGATCAGGGAAGGGCCTGCCCAGTTTTGAATCGATGCTCTTACCCTGCATCCATTCATATTTCATTCATCAGGGGGACAGTGAACTGAAGAGGGCAAACATGTCAAAATGCCAACAATACATCTTTGCAAAGTGTGCGGCTTGGTGCTGGCAGGGTGACGAGGGTCCCTGCTACCAGGGCCAGCACAGAGCCACAGAGGCTCGCGGCTTGCCGGTGCAATCTCTACCTACCTGCCCAGTGCTAGGCAAGAGCCGCTAAATACATGACAAACACAAGGGGATACTGGGAGGGCCCCGAGGTGCCCAGTTCTGCATTCAGGTGTGGGCGGGGCTCGTCTTGTCCACTCCCACCCACCCTAGGCTGGGCCCCAGCATGGACCCTGTGCCTCCCACCCTCTCTGCAGCCCCAGTCAGGATGCCCACAGACCCACAGATGTCCCCCGGAGTGAGGGTGAGCAGACGAGATCGCAGATCGCGATGCTGAGCGTTGGAGCTCTATAACATCAGACATCCCCCCACCCCACACCCCAGCAATCAGCGTCGTAAATTTAACTAATTTCACTCTTCCCTCACTGAGCACTTCACACGGACACAGGAACACAGAAAGGGTCATAAACATCCCTTCTCTGCCTGCGCGCTGCCTTCGCTCCGAAAGAACAGAGACCACAAAGAGAAGGGAAAGAGCTGAGATTCTTTTATGTGAAGATTACATTTAAAAATAACCAACTAACGGTCTGCACTTTTCAGGGCCCTGACGTCTGGAAACGCATTTAGATTGATCAGACTGGAGCTGAGGTTCTCGTGCTGAGTAAACAGTCAAGTGTTCTTAATAGGAATTGCAGTTTCTCGACATCTGTTAGGGAAAAGGGAATGGGGAAACAACAATTTAGAGTGAGATTGGTTTTGTTAAATGCATTTAAATTCCAAGATTAGTGGTGTTCTTTCTTTTTCAATTAGCATTTACTTGTAGAAAGGTTACAGATGAAAGGGCTGGGGAGGAGAGTGGTGTTTTCCCTCTCTGAGAGGGCACTCCAACGCATAGTAAAGCTAAAATAGGAAGCAAACACAAGACTTAGAGGAACTTAAAAGCGGTGCCAAATCGAGATGGCAAATCTCGAAGGGGAAAGCACTCAAAAAATAAAATAAAATAAAAATAAAAAGGAAGTGGAATCCGGATTCAATGCTCCCGTGCTCCAGATAGGAAATCATACATTGAGAGAATCTAGAGATTGGTATTTTCTAAGCCAATTACTTAGTGAAATGTGCTTTACTTCCCAAATCTGTGCGATGATCCTATTTGAGTGTGTAAAGAGCTGTAACTAGCTCAATTTTTTCTTTGATAGAAACATAAACAGAGACAAAAATGTAGGGAATGTTTCACCTGTTTTCCTGCCATTAAATAAACCTCATCTGCTACCAAGCTGTTTTGGGTGACATTTGTTAAATAAATACATTTTGTGGGAGATTGGAACACTGAAGTAGAGATACTGGCAAGCAATGTTCTCCGATAAATCCCCTTTGCTTACCCTGGCCCTGGGGGGTGGGGGGAGGGGTGCTAAATTCAAGCCGGATTTTCCGTAGCTCTTTGGTGTCTAAAGGTGCCCAGCAGGACCGGAGCATGCTATTGTTAGCAAAGCTTCTTTTAATGCCCTCTCTGCTTCTTTCTCCCATTTTCCTCTCCCTTCTCCTCCCCCCTCCTTCCTGGCACAAAACATCTCTATTCAGTAGCTTTTTTTTTTTTTTTAATTAGGGAAGACTTCAATGTTTCCTTTACACTTATGTGGGATCCATGTTTTTTATCCACTAGTGTGTATATTCCCAGCATGTGCACAACCTTGAAGATACTGTTAGTTCGTGGTGATTGTTTTAAAATAAGTACATTGAATATGTCCTTAATGTGAAGTCAGCCTTCCCATTTTTAGTTAGTAAATGAATAAAAAAGTAAGTAAGTGTCTGCTCAGGCTGCTCTCTGCAGCTGCTCAGTGGAGACACCCGGGGGCACGTTCCGCTTGTGACCCCCGCCCGCGCTGGGTCGGGCAGTTCCGTCCCTGGGAGCTGGATAAAGCAGGGGACGGCACTCTGAGGAGGGGACCCACTCTCGGGGCGGGTGAAGTTCTTCCCAGCCCCACAGAAACACAGGGCGTATTCCATGACAGCTAAAGAAGTATGCACTTCTAGAACTTTCTGCAAGCAGACTTTGGGCACCAGGATGCCTCCCTAGGCAAGGTTGCTCTGGCTTTTCAGCTCGCTTCCTCCGAGAAATTTCATATGCTGACTCTTTTCAATTATCTGTCAATTTTCAAAATGCAAATAGAAACATGCATGTCATCACTTTGGTACTCACCAACTGATTTCTCCCAAGCACCCAGACCATCAGTGACTGCAGTTCAATATGTTCTCTTCCTTTTTTTAAGTGGAGTTAATATTACTGAGCAGATTTTGGGCAGCTTCCAGGAACCCAGTGTGTAGAGAGGCAGAGTTCTATTTTAGAAGCACAAGTTGGTTAGAAAAATGTGAACTTCACCCAACTATCTCTTTGTTTCATCTCTCTGGCTAGAAGTACTTCAATTTCCTAAAGAAAAACAGCTATTTCTCCATCTATACACACTTGCACACACACAATTTTGATGAATGCATGATTACTCTTTAGGATGTCTTTTAAATCTTTTCCAGGGACATAATATATTTTTTAAAAAAAGAAGAAGAAAGAAAGGAAAACAAGGGAGAAGGAAAGGAAGGAAGGAAGGAAAAGTGGTCCGGGGGCACAAACTTCCGGTGTGATGATCCATAGGTCCGAGGATGCAGGTGCAGCTTGGTGACTGCAGCAGACGAGGGCAGGTAGGACCCATGTCCCAAGGGGCGACCCTAAGCCCTCACCTTAAGAGGCATTTCCCCTCTTTATTGCTCCTTCTTATTGTATCTGTCGTCGGAGAAGATGAATATTGGCTGAAGCTCCCGAAGTCCCATGTGCACAGCTCACGCACCCTTCCTGTGCCTTAAACTTGCATGGCTGTGGGGTGATCTACAGCAAGGTCTGTGAGGAGGAGACACGAGCTGCCAACCCGCCCAGACAGTAGCCAGCAGAGAAGGATTGGCCAATTCCTCCCATCCTCTTCGCTGCAAATTTTCTGTAGTTGAGCCCATGGCCGGTGCCCTCAACCTCGTCAATAAACATTTTTCTTGTATCATCAAAATGATTTATGTACATAACTTGGATATGCCTAATTACATAGGATAGACAATATGTAATCATATTTACTGACGCACTCTGTATGCCGAATTGTGTGATACCTAATTGTTTATTGTATATGTACAAATATAGGCCCGATTATTGCACACTCGTAGTCATTCACCTGTTTGGGGGCATTTTGTAGCACTCCCCTTTTTCATGATTACAGTAATGCTTAAATAAACCGATTCATGCAAGCTAGCTGTCCATGTTAGATTACTTTCTTAGAGTGGATTCCTGGAAATAGAATTACTAGGTCAGAGGGTACCAACATATTTAATGTTCCTGATGCATACTGGCAAATTGCCTTTCATAAAATTAGACCGACTTAACCTCTTGCAACTAGCATTTAAGAGTGCCTGCTTTATAAGCATCTCCTCTGTTCCAAGATTTTTTTTAATTGCTGCAAATTTGAAAAATGTTTTAAAAAATGGACATGATTGCCTGGAATAATTTTTAGATCAGATACAAGTGATTGATTTATTTTAAAATATTTTCATTCATCAATAAAGGTAGGTTTACACCTAGGATGTTTTCTAGACAAACAACACCCCCAAACCATACGCTTTCATATACTACATGGCAGAAACTGGAAAAGTTATTGTATTTGCACACCACTGAAGAAGCCTTTCTACTCCAGGGACTCCTGCATGGAAGCAGGACCAATGCCAAGCACAGCACTTCACGGCAGGCAGCTGCCCCTAGACTGCAGACAGCTGAGTAAGGGCCTCCCCCCCAAGAGTGGTGTTTCCACAGCCTCCTACATTGGTGTGGTACCATGGCAGAGGGGAAGGGCAGGAAGTGCCTTTGCTGTGTGAACAGTCACTCTGAGCAGATTGCGCCCAGTCTTTTCTTTTTAAGATTTATTTATTTCTGCATATAGCACTGGGGTATAGGCCAGACGTGCAGGGGCAGTGAGAGGATTCACCAGAGACAGAGCGGGGAGCAGAACAGGCAGAAAGAGGAAGTACACTGCTGAGGAGAGCAGCGGGCAGGTCAGAGAGGTCTGCTGCACCATGTGGGTCACTTCCTGGCCAGGGATCGAACTCATGCTGAAGTGTCTGCGGCCAACTTTCAGTGCTGTGTTCTATCCCGTTGCACCACCAGGGAGGGCCTGCACCTAGTCTTAAATAGTGTTTTTGAGGCTCTTCCTGGTGGCCTAGAGGTTAATCTCAGCACTATCACCAGTACTGCCTGAGTTCGATCCCCAGCCAGGGAGCCACCAGGAGGCGCAGCAGACCTCTCCTGTCTCCCTGTTGCTCCCCTCAGCAGGGGACTTCAGTAGATCTGCCTGTTCTTCTTCCCACTCTGTCTCTGGTGAATCCTCTCACTCCCCACACCTCTAGCCTGCACCCCAATTCTCCTATGTAAAAATAAATCAACATTTAAACATAATAAAATAATCTTTTTTGAGATTTTAGCTATAAGGGAATACTCAACTAAATACCCAGAGAGGTCGAGAGGGAAACAGAAGGAGCTATGAGAGCAACACAATCAGAAACCACAGGGACAAACTTCTCAACCCAAAGGACTCATCAAACAGAACCCAGAGTCGCTGAAGGCGGGTGCTGGGTCCCCGAGGCTCGGGGAGACAGAGCAGAGAAACGCCAAGTTCTCCAAGTCAGTGAATCAGCTCAACTCCTTGACGTCTGTGCTGGGCGGCCACAGTTCCCTCGAAGAGTCAGCATTCGGCAAACTGAAAAGGTCTCAAAATAGCTCAAGTAACTGAAGGAGGATTTTTGCAGAAATGGGAAAGATGAATCGCTCTTTGAACGAACCCCGCAGATGAATCAGCACCCGACACGTCTCGTTTGTATGACCCTCATCATCGCTTGTACTTTATCAGAAGTAGTCAGCAGTTGGGACCAGGCCTCGCAGAACACACAAAGCCAAAAAAGGAGAAAAATGTGAGAATGCAAAGGAGAGAAACCCAGCAACCGTCAAGTCAAGAAGCACACCCCTCCCGAACCCGCAGTTCCCTTCACTGTCAGATTTCGAAAGTTGCACACACCTTTCTGAGAAGGTGGCATTTTTCTTTGTAGGAGTTTTCCTTTTAGTGATTGGCTCCCCACCTGCTGAAGTGTTCCCTAAATTAAATCTACCCTTTCTGAAAGGTTACTCCCCAAACAAAATGAACAGGAAGATGCCTCTAGTCCATTTGAATGTCACTCTGTCCTCCAGTAAATCTGTTGTAATCACTACTTTTAAGGAAGAGCCCAATTGAATAGTGGGGAGACTCAGTTACCCTGAACATCAAGACGGCTGTGACGAGGGGCAGCGCTGGAGGGCCGTCCTCTGCAGAGAGGAGGGCGGGCCTGGCAGGTGTCTGTCCTTCCCCTTCTGCTGAGCGCCTGTCCTCCTGGGGTGCAGAGCAGAACAGAACCTGCCCACACACCTATGCACATGTTTCTCCACAAATTCTACATCACCTGGCTACTAGGCAACTCTACTTTCCTCTTATAAATGTCAACTGGGACCCCAGGGCTGCTGCCAAGCTCAGAAAGCACAGAGGTGAGACATGGCCCCTTCCATGCCATTCCCAAGGGCCGCTCTGGCTGAGCGGTGCAGTTCAGTGTCCATCAGAGCATCATTAGCCCATTTCAAAGGAAGCGGGTGAGGGAGAGCAGGGAGGAAACTACCCAGGCTGCTCCTAACAGAGGAGCCTGGCAAGTGAGTATCCTGCACTCCAGACTCATTCTCCAGCAAAGAGCCTGGGGTCTGAAGGGCGTGGAGGCGGGCTGAACCCCGGACCGTGATGTGCTGGTCCCGCAGCAACACTGCAAGAAGCCAAGTAGGGCAGTCACTGACCAGGCCAAAGTGTGGTTGTTAAGGGTCAACAGCAGGTGGGCCTGAGGTGGACCGGGAAGATGCCTGGGTCTACTCAGGACTGGGCGGAGGGCTCTGTGCTCTGCAGAGCTAATGTGCGAGGCAGGGCTCTGCGCTTATGCTTTTTGGAATTAAGTTACATGACGTGTCTTGCTCTCTAAATGTGTAAATGTGTAAATGATGCTAAAACAGATTGCCAATGCAAGTCGAAGAAATGGGAAATATGGTGCACTCTCACTGCGAGGGTGCAGGGTGGGGCTGCGGCTGATGTTCAGGCAGACTCCACACTCTCTTTTGGGGTTCTGGAAAGGATAATTAGGACAAGTAGTGAGATTAAAAGGAGCTAGACGGCTTTTGAAAGGACTCTTTTGGAGCTGAGTGTGGTCTCTGTAACTGGCACCAAAGAGGTTGTGTAAATTCAGCATGTGAGGTAAGTCTGCTTCTAAGCGCTATTTTATTCCCCGGGTTCATCACAGCCTGATAGTAATAGCACAGTCACCTGCTAGTCCTAGAATGCTCAAGAATCAAAGACAAAGACAAGCACAAGCCCCCTCACAGCATTAATCGTGTGTGTGTGTGTTCCTGGTGCCCATTTTAATGTTGCTGGCATTCATTGGGAGGACACTAATCTCATCTATGAACATGTCAGGTATCGATCAGATAGCCCTTTTATTAAAATAAATGACTTTATCCACCCCCCCCCCATATTTCATAGGCTGAGAAGGAAGAGAAAATGTCAATCACTTTTGTAACCTGTGATTCTTGAAATAAAGAAATGATGAGACAATGACATGAAGACAATAATGGCTTTGTGGGTCACCAGGGCCAGGCGTGACATGTCTGGAGCGTGATCACTAGCATCGCTCCATCTTGGTCCAGTGTCACACCACAACGTCTGCTGACTCCCTGTTCCCTAGTCTATTCAGTACAGGTGCTTATAATTTGGATGTTCAGCAAAATTATTTTATAATTCAAGATTAACTGTATTTCTCCAGTTTTCAAAAGTGCTTCAAGAACTAGATCAGGTTCAAATTCTGGGTTCAAATTATAAATTCAGGTTCAAATTATAAATGTCAACTGGGACCCCAGGGCTGCTGCCAAGGTCAGAAAGCACAGAGGTGAGACATGGCCCCTTCCATGCCATGGATAATGAACATTGCAAATGTTAAGGTCATACGTGGCAAAAGAGAAGGAGATAGATTTCACAATCACAGGTAAGTCGCTGCAGTTGAGTCAAGAGAGGCAAAAGTTACTGGAGGAACTTGCCCGCTTACCTGGAAAGGTGCTCTGGTGGGAAGGCGAAGGTGGCTAGTTGTAAAAACGATTTCCGTTGGGGTCAGGGAAACTTCCAGACTTGCCATTATTATTCTCCTCTTTCCCCTTACCTCCCTCATGTATTGCTCCCTCTGGTTTGCTTTTACCTACTAAGACCAAAAGGAGACACAGACACATGGCTGGTGGTGACCACTTGTCATTGACAGAGGCCCAAAGAAGTTTCATCTCCCATCTTAAAACGGAGTGCTGTGCATACTGCAAAGTGTAAGGATGATTTCATGAAATTAGCCCATAGCTCTGGTTCAATTCATAATGTGGTTGGGTCCACAGATTAGAGGGGCCCTCAGTTACTTAAGGCCTTGCTCAGTGTCAGAGACTTGAATGCTAAGTTGCCTTCATTTCTCAGATCAAACCAGCTCTGGTACCCCTATGTTTATGTCAGAAACCATTTCCTGATTTACACACCGGGCACCTTGCTTTGTGCAGCAATGACCGCAGAGTTGTTCCAGGATCAGCTGATCTCGAAGGGATGCAGAGAGAACCAAAAACAGAAGATCTAGAGCACCTATGTGAACCACAAGCTTGTACCCAAGGGCTCATGATGCTCTCAAGTCCTAGGAATTCTCTATAGCCCTAAGAGCGTCTCCAAAAGGATTTGATATGAGGGAACCATCCCTTATAATTGTTATATGGAAGTAGTTTGTACATCTGTTTAACAATAATTGTGTACATTTCTTGAAGTCAGCATTTTCTCTAGTTCTTAAAAATTTTATTTTCTCGTCACATACAATATTTGCCAATTACTAGATGTTTTATAAATGTTAGGTAGCTACATGAATGAAGTGAAAAAAAAAATAAATAATCAAGCAAATAGAAATAGGATGGTTTTTACAGAACTCAAGTACTTTAGACCTCTGGTCAAATGAAATAATTCTCTGCTGTCTTTCTCTTTCATTTATTTAAATGATTGTTCTACCTACAAACCCCAAATATGGCTTAGTTCATTCAACCTATCAATTTAAATGTCCAAATGAAATCTCCAGGGACTAGCATGAAAAGTAATATATTGGTTGAGAAGTATGCCTGTACATTCTTTTGATATTTTATTTTGATTGAAAATAGATAACTATAAATAAGTATTGGACATGTTTTCTGGAGCTCTGGAGCTCACATTATGTGGCAGATGTCATCATGGGCATTTTATGTATGTCATTTAATCTTCCCCTGCTCTCGAGCACTCTCAGCCTCGCCCAGCTCCTGACGTCTCCCTCCATAAGAGTGGCCCACATCCAAGGTCACTCTCTGAGTGACCTGCAGTATGAGTCTATGTGCGTTATTCTTTGCATCCGCATATCAATATAAAAATGAAATATTCTTTTTAAAATAACTCAAGATTCTTGAGGATCAATCATGAGCAAGCCGTATTTACCCAGACGCTCTGTCAAAGAATGCCATTTATCAGGAAACTACTTCACAAGAACTTTAACAATTTAGTTTCTCTAGTGATTGATTTCAGAGTTGACTCTCATTAGATTCTTGCAGGCTATGTTTAGCAAAATGGATTATGTAATCCATTTTTGAACAGAATTTTTATTATCAAATATATTTTCTAGTCAACTAGTCATGATTGAACTTTTTGATGGCTCCAACTTCAAAACTACATCTTACATAATTTTAAAATCCGGCACTAAAAATATGTTGAGAAACATAAATTAGCATTTCTAGAGGAGGAAAATGATGTGTATTATTCGAGTTTTCACCAGAAGGGTACTGAAGCAGGACTAATGTAGTTGTCGTCTTGCTAGGCTTCCCCAAGTATATTGTAAGCTAGTTGGCTCAACTCTTTGAGAATTAATGTCCTCCCCTGGAAACTGGAAATAAAAAAAAGCAGCCATCTTTTCAAGTTGATATTCAAATCCTTGGGAGGACACAGGAAATGGCTTTAATGGTGATTCATGAAACTTTGAAGCCAGTGCAAAGTCCAGGAAGAATTTACTCTGCTGGGGGTTAATCTGTGACAAGGGCTGGCATGTTTTAACCAGGGTGGCAGTGCTTAATGCTATAAAGAAGTCGATGAGCCATTTTGTGGGCCTTCATGAAGACAGTGCCCTACCACGAGGGTGTCCTCTGTCCTCCGGCCACCATGGATGCTAAGGTTTCACTCTCCACCATGGAAAGTGAAGAATCTATATTGAAAAATACAATAGTTATTAACATCATCATAATTACTTCATAGTGATTAAAATGATGATAATTATATTCTCATTCTGTCTTCTGTTTCAAAACAGTCAACGGGGAGGGAGAGCGCTCCAAGATGCCTTTGCAATGGCCGGCCATTACCCTTGTGACCTGGCACATTTCCAACCAGGGTAATTGCATTCTGTTCACCAAAAAACTTCCCATAGTTTCCCCAGGAGAAAGTCTCCCTCATTTCCTGTTCAAAATCAGCCGTGCCAAGGGGCTGGTAAACAGCTGGCTTGCTTCTACCCAGAGGTACCTGTGTTTTAACACAGGTTGAGACGAATTTTGGGTATTCCTGTAGCCAGAACTCTAGAAAATGTCCAGGCATTTCTTTCTTTCCTTTTTTTCCTGTTAGAAAATATAACCCTAATAATATTTATTAGTGGCTGCCACAAGTTAGAGGTGGGAAAGAGACAGAGATACAGCTTTATTTTTTCCATGTACTTCAATGTTTAAAAAAGAATTCCACATTACATAAGATCGCATGCCTCCAGCTGCCACCTCTCTTTCAAGGAACACAGTCTGTTTTCATTAAATAGTTCATAGTGAAAGGTGGCCAATCGTATCTCCTAATAAGTAGCTAAGTTTCTTCTAAGATTCTGCAGTTAGAAATCAAGTAGAATGAAAAAGCAGACCACTTTCTGAACTGTGATTTTGCAGACCAGTTTTTGAATGAGAACACGATTCTGTTTTGTGATGTTTGGTGAAAGAGGCTATCCAAAGCCTGTGGCTTCACGTGAGCATCGGTAAAGCCCACACAGAAGATAAACATGATACCCACTGTGTGATCCGTGCAAGATACCTAACCCCATCCCCATGCTTCATGTGATCAACTTCCATTGGCTCTTGAATTATCTTCCACAAACACAGAACTCCCCTTAGGGATGTGGGGGTGGGGCATGCAATGCATGGAGCTTGGAGGCACCATTAATAAAGGGCCTAGTGGTGTGAGCACGGTGGGATGCTGATAAAAACATCTGCTGGTCCCCATGCTTGTTTGGGTGGGAGCAAAATTTCAATGAAAATAATTTATGATCTCAAATGAGGATCTTGATAAACTACAGTTATCCAACTTCTGCCCCTCCCCTCAACTTTCTTTGGCTGAATATCTGTGGTGGGAATGGTGAAGTTCAAACCTTTACAACCGAGAACTAACCACCAGGAGCTCCCTCAGGGGTTCACTATTCCTACCAGTGGAGAGATGAGGGAGTATTCTCTTCTCTGAGAGAAGACCATGTAGGTACAGGGGAATGTTCTAGAAGCAGTTAACTAGCTACAAATGGTCCAAGATAAAAAATGGCTTCTTCCAGATGGACATTCCATAAACATGGTATATCCCTTAGTCCACATTCATTCAATCATTGCCCAGCAAGAAACTTATTGTACTTCATGGAGACTCTGCTCAGACTGGGTTTGAGGATTCTGCACCATTTGACCACTAGCTACATGTGGCCAACGAAGACTAGATGCAGTGTATAAAGTTCTAGGTTCTAGGTTCACTTCAACCCATTAGGAGGTTGGGACACCAAGGAACTGGTCTGGACTCCAGTGTCATAACAATTAGCTAGGAAAACAATGTCTCCTACAGTGGCTGAGAAGATTAACAGCACAGCTGTGGATCCTGGATACTGTTGCCCTGTCTTCCAGTGTCCACTTCCCAGCTTGGACCCATTTCTAAGGCTGTTTGGCAACCATCTTCTTTCTCCTTGGTGAAAGGATACTTTAGAGGACAGTCCAATCATTAGTGGTTTAAAGAGTTGATATCAACCTTATTTCAGATGTCATCTCAACAGAATAGGAACACAAGTGTACCTGCAGAGCTAGCTTCCTCCTCAACCCCCTTCTTCAAAACTGTCACTGTCATCCACTTTACTAAGAGTCTTTGTCACTGTCATCCACTTTACTAAGAGTCTTTTTATGGGTTTTCCCCAATGCTATGACACATCCTGGTCTTCATTCAGAAAGAATGATTTTCCATCTTTGCTAAGCATACTTCCCTAAGAGTTCAAGAATCTTACATATGAGTTTCTAGAACCTCCCCTGGAGTCATGATTGAGCTAAAGGGGACTCACCACAATTTTCTTAGCCAAATGAAAACTCAGAAGGGGAAAAGATGATCAAGTCTTTGGGACAAACCTCACATGCCATCATGTTTCTCAGTCAAAATAACTAATTTTTTTTTCAGTCCATTCCTATTTCCACAATTGGAAAACAATTCTAAGAAGGAGTGGTTTGCTCAAAACCATGAGCCTGGCAAGTGGCAGTGGGGGTATTCATTTGGGCTCAAAGGTGGTTCTCACTGGCATACTCACACATCCCTAACACTCTCTTCCCTGGCCTTTCCCTCCTTCTAGAATGTTCTTTAGCCCATGCTTTATATAACTCTCTTAGGTGCGATCATTGTTTAAGTGTTACTCCCTCACATCTCTACCGATCATAGTTCTGAAATATCCTCTCGTCTCTGCCCTGCCTCTAATCCAGGTTTAAGTTTCTCCATAGAACCTTTCAACATTGGAAAATGGATTTCAGATTGTGACTTCTTGCCTCTCTCCACAAATAAACACCAAAGTAGGCAAGATTTTACACAAAGTGGGTGTCTAGTAATTATGTGAACAATGAAGTCGGTGGTAGAGTGGCTGGATCAAAAGTTTCATGTTGTGGAACTGCAAGAACTTAGTTTGATGCATGAAAGGTATATTAAAAGCCTCAGCTTAGTCCTGAAAAGCAGGGACTTAACTTACACATAATGATCTGCAACTGGAAGCTTGAGGTCCTCAGCCTTGTGTCCTGCTGAATCTTTCTGTGGTTCCTCCTGAGATCAGCTGCTTTGGAAAAGCCAAAGGGTCTCAGCTCCAAAGATTGTGGTTTTCTTGTTGGGAAGACACCCCAAATGCTGTCTGCTCCAGGTCCTGAGGACTGTCTCTTTTAAAGGGCAGGGGATATTAACTGCTGATTATAGTGAGGGTTGGTAAGTATGACAAGGAAAGACACCAAATTAGCCATATAACCTGGAGACAGGAACCAGAAAGAGTGAGTATGATGTGGTCTAGCTGGCTTCTTGGAAAAGAGAGATGGAAGAGAATTGAGAACAACTCACAGAGGAGTCGGCAGAAGCTTCCTCTTTCTCTGCTTAGTCTATATCCCCACACACACTTGCTGACTCATAAATCACCATAAAAATCCGGGAGTCAACTACAGAATTGCAGATGTCAGATGACCTGCATTTTGACCCCTGTTCTGCTTTAAGGGGCCATGTCCCCATCTTGACCCTCTTTCCTCCTCTGAAAAATGGCCATGATCATTCCTGAGCTGCCTCGGTGAGCAGTGAGGACTGGTAAGCTAGTTCTCACAATGCTTCCTGAAGTCCTGTATCCTCAGGAATGAATATATGGCCTCCCTTATCCGGCACGAAATCTTAATAAATGGTGTCTTGCTTTGTTTTGGCTTAGCTGCTCAGGACACAGTGTTTATCCTGATCTTGCTTTCTGAGTGCTCACAGGAATTTTAAATCTAATTTGATTTCTCTGATTCTGGCTTTCCCTCGACTTCCTATTTCAAGAACGAAACTAAAGGAAGATCTATTTCTCTTTGGTTTCAGGTTCTAACAGCAGGACTTTTTTGCATTCTGATTGCAAGCGCAGCCTAACAAAGCCATATTTAAACGCAGGGAAATGTCACTCACATGTTAAAAAGCTCACAGAAGCAAGTCTGTCTCTGCTGAATCTTTGAAGATGCTGCTTAATAAAACCAAGACGCTGTCCAACAAAACCTTGGGTAGATTTGTTCTGTGCATATTTTGGAGGAGTGTGATAAAAAGGGGGGAAAGTCAGGGCACGTCACAACAATCATTTTTCATTACAGGCAGACATCCTGAAGCTTCAGGACAGTAGAGTCGATTGGAAAAGATTGGGTATTAATTAGAAAGGTACGCTTCAATTTATCAGCAAAAGATATCAAATAGGCCAAACGCCACAGCCTCTCATATCTCTTCCTTGTAGGGAGGCAGATAGTAATGATTTGCAAATTGCCTCTTCTGCAAAAAGAAGGGAGAAAAACATACACACACAACACACAATTAAAAGAAGATAAGCATCAGGCGATGTGTCACATTTTCAGCAGAAAGCCAAAAGTGGAGGTCTTAATCTCTGGGGCTGCTTTGCAGCAAGTATCCACTGATACCTCCCTGACGTGACTACTTAACTCCTATTAAAATTAATAGGGGTCAGGCTTGATCATCAAGGGAGAAAAGGCCTCCTGGCGTGTATAGACTTCGAGCAAAAAGGATTTGGTGATTACTATATTATTTGTCCATTCATTTTCAGATTATCTTGTAAGTGGATGCTCTTTGTGATCTTTGGTCCAATTATAAAGAATAACATGTCGTGTAGTATCTATTTTTATTAAAGCAGCCTTCTTCTCTTAAGAAGCATGTAATTTGAGAGGATATATTGGCAGAGTCTTAATGCAGATAGCTCAAAACTCTTTTCTCTCCCAAATAAATTGTGTTATTATTTCTAAACGAGGCACATCTTTCTGGGATCTCTGACTCTAAGGTTGGTAGGGTAGTTATCCCTAGAGAAGCCCGACACATATATTCCTTGAGTCATGGCAAGGGACAGTCAAAAGTTTGCTTGGAAAATGTGACCTGAACGTGGGATGAAAAGATAAAAGTCAAAAATTCACAGCAGCAATAATGACCAAAATCCTTTGAGGCTTGTTTTACTCTTCTGCTAAATGGGTATAAAGTCACTATCCTGAGGTCATTTGAAAAAAGACCACATTTATAACAGTGCTTGGAATGAGTACCCACAGAGCAGGACGGAAATCAGCCAACATCAGACTCTGCGCCTTGGGAATAAAGGAAATAATGCCAGGAAAAACAAGCAGTGTCTCTCTCATTTTTGTCTTTTGGCCACAGACATGGGTTTTCTCATTTGGCTGAAAATGACCTCTCAAACCACTTCTGATCTGTGGGTAACATTCAGGAACCTCTGAGATGGAGCATCAGGGTGACTGAGTGCTGTGAATAGGCTCGGTTGCTCACAGAGAAACTAATGATTAAGCAAGAATCAGGTGTGGTTAAGCCTTTTAATTTTTTGTACTTTCTCATCAGCAACTCAAAATACTGTGCTATAATCTACAGAATGAAAGAAAATGTTTGTGGAGCACTGACCTGTAAGAGGTTATTATCCAACCCATCTAAATAACTTCTACAACTTAATAGTAGTAATCATAATACTGACAATAATACATGATTAAAGAATGGGCAGTGAACTGGAATAGGCTCTTCTCCAAAAGGCCCATGCAAAAAATCAACAGGTACTTGAAAGGGGACTGGACATCACTACTCATCGGGAAATGCAAGCATCTCACAACTGTCAGAATGACTATTATCAAAAAGACAAGGTAAATGCCAATGATTATGATCAGCTGTGCCCTGTTGGCGGGTGCAGCCACTATAGACAAGAGCATTGAGTTCCTTAAAAATTTAAAAAGAACTATCAATGCCAGCTCTCAGAGTATGTCCAAAGTAAATGAAATCACTATCTTGAAGAGTTATCTCGAGTCCTGTGTTCATTGCAGAATTATTCAGAATCTCTAAGATATGGAATGGACTCAGTGTCCACTGATGGATAAATAGATAAAATAGAAAAATAACATAGATAAAGATATAGTAAAAAACAGATAAATAAAAACATCATAGAATATTATTATTCAGTCTCTAAACAAAAGAAAATTCTACCAGCTGTGACGGCATGGATCTTGAGGGTGTTATGTTAATTGAAGTAAGTTCAGTCAGAGAAAGACAAATAATTTTTGTCTTTTTACTCACGTGTGGAATCTAAAATTAACTCCTAGAAACTGAAAGTAACATAGTGGTGGGGGTAAGTGGGGAGATAACTGGTCAAAGGATACAAATTTTCAGTTACAGAGTAATTCTAGCCATCTAAGTGAGAGAATGGTGAATGTAGTTAACAATACCGCATTACATAATTTAAAATTCCCAAGAAGCTTTTAATGTTACCATAACACCTACCACAAAATGGTAATAATGAGAAAGGATTCAATTAATCTTATTGGTGAGCATTTTCAACACATATGTGCATCAAATCATCAGCACAAAAAAGCTTATGGTCTATGTTATGTATACTTCTAAACAAGGTTCATCTTATTTCTAAATTTTCCATCACTCTCATAATTCTTGCTTAAACAGATCCTTGGATCAGTTTATTGTTTTTACTACTCGAATTTTCTTTAACTTTTATATGTCCAATTTATTTGACTTGAGATTTTAAAAATTTCCCCTGTAATTGAAACTTCCTACTATTGTAATAGTTCTATTCAGTTTTCTTTTCTACATTTTGAGAGTATGTTCTTAGGTATATATGGGTTCAGGATTATTATGCCTTCCTAGAGAATTACTGTTGTTGATATAATCTTTATCTAACAAAATCATTTTCTTAGTGCTTGTTTTTGCCTCAAAGTCTTTTTTTTTTTTTCTGATATTGAGGCTTAGGAATTTTCAGTTGCACTTTTACTGATTTTTTTTTTTAAAGATTTATTTATTTATTCGTACAGAACTGGGGTACAGGCCAGAAATGCGGAGGGTGAGAGGAGTCACCAGAGACAGAGCGGGGAGCAGAACAGGCAGATCGATGAAATACACTGCTGAGGGGAGCAGCGGGCGGGTCAGGAGGGGTCTGCCTCGCCATGCGGTCGCCTCCGGGGCAGGCGGGGATCGAACTCATGCAGAAATGGCTTTAACTACTCAAAACAATGCTTTAACCCGCTGCGCCTCCAGGGAGGTCCATATTTTTAAAGCTTTTTTTATTACCAACATTTTTTTATTATCTGAGCCCTTTCTGTATAAAATACAGAAGAAAATTTCTTGGTTTTTTTGTTTGTTTATTAAACTTTTAAGATAATTGTAGCTTTGTGTGCAGTTGTAATATATCATTGAGAACCCATGTACCTTGTACCAAGTTTTACCCAGCCTTAACATCTCGGAAAACTGATATATATATCACAATCAGAATATTATCGTTGGGGCAGTCAAAGTGCAAAACAACCCCATCACTATAAGGATTCCTCATGCTTACCTTTTATAGCCACGGTCGCTTCCCTCTTCCTTACACTCTTTAGCCTCTCACAACCACGAATTTCTTTTTCCCTCTATAATCTCATTACAAAAATGCCATATAAAAAAGATCACAAAGTACTAACTTTTGGGGACTGACTATTTTCACTCAGCCTAATTCCTTAGAGATCATCCAGACTGCTATGTGTGTTTATAGTTAGTTCTTTCTAATCACTGAGTAGTATTATATAGTATTACATACCACAGTTTAACAAATCACTCATCACAGAACATTCTGGATAGTTTCTACTTTTTAGCTAATCTGAGAAAAACTGGTATAAATATTTTTGTACAGATTTTTATTAGAACACAATTTTTCCTTTCTCTGGGATAAAATGTATAGGAGTGCAACTGCTGATTATATTGTGGTCGCTTGTTTGGTTTTCAGGAAAGTGCCAGATTTTTCTCACAGTGGCTGTACCATTATGCTTCTCCACCAGCAACAGATGAGTGAACAGTTTCACCACATCTCATCAGTATTTTATGTTGTTGTTGTCTTTTATTTCAGCCATCCTGATAGGTGTGGATGAATATTTCACTGTATTTTCAATTTGCATTTTGCTACTGGCTAATAACGATGAACATGTTTTGATGTGCTTATGTGCTTATTTGTGGGTAAATAAGTGAAATATCATTAGTGAAATGTCTTCTCTTCATGTCTCTGACCACTATGTAATTGGCTGGTTGGTTTGGTTATTGTTAAGATCTGACAGTTCTTTTTATGTTTTAGTAGTGATCCCTGGTCCGATAGATGGTTTGCAAATATGTTCTCATATTTTGTAGCTTATCTTTTCCACTCAGCAGTGTCTTCTAAAAAGTACAACAATTTTAATTTTGATGATGTTCAACTTATCAATTTTCCTTTTTATGGAACATGTATCAATATTAAGTCTCAAAGCTCTTTGCCTAGTCCTGGATCCATCAGAATTTTCCCTATGATTTTATTGTAGTTTTACATTTAAGTCCCTTAGCCATTCTGATTTCACTTTTGTGTAAGGCATAAAACTTAGCTTGAGTTTCATTTTTTATTTTTTACTTCGGATTACCCATTGGTCTAGTACTATTTCTTGAAAACATTTATCCGTCCTTCCTCCATTCAATTGTTTTTGCATCTTTGTGGAAACTGCTTTCTCCATGTAAAAATGTTTTTTACATGAAAGGAGGCAACCCTATACTTTTAAAATAGAAACAATGGTGTAAACCAATCTTACCTCTAATCCCTCTGTCTTTGTATATAAAATTTAGAAAAACAATTGTCTATATCTGCCCCCAAAATCATGCTGAGATTTGGATAGGAATTGCACTAACCCTACTCATCAGTAAATTAATGCCTGGTGTCTTCATTCTGCTGTGTCTTCTTCACATCCATGAACATCAGATTCTCTCCATTTACTTGTATTTCCTTTGATTTATTTTAACAGTGTGGTTTTCCATATAAAATCTCTTTATGCTTGTTTTTAAACTCAAGTGTTTCATTTTTCTGAGGGATTATAAATTGTATTACATTTTTAATTTGGGTGTTCATATGTTCATTGCAAGTATATAGAAATAGAATTTATTTTGCTATGTTTGCCTTGTATCTGTGATCTTGCTGAATTCACTTACTATTCAAGGAATATTTTGGAGATTCCTTGGGATTTTCTACTTAAACTGTTTACTTTCACTGACGTTTTTCCTCATCTTTACTTTCAACATCCTTATGTCAATATCTTTATGTATGGCTCTTAAAAATAGAATGCAGCTGGAAATTATCATTTTTACTCCAATATACATATCTTTCTTACAACTACCAAATTTCACTCACTTATATTTATGGTGACAAATGATAAATTTGAGTTTAACCCAATATTTTGCACTTAGTACATTTAGTGTCTTGTTATTGACTTGGTATAGTTAGCATGTTTGTTTTCTTGGTTTTTCCCTTTATTTTGCCTTTGATTTGATGGGATCTGTGGAGAATTCTGTGTCACTCTTCATCTTCTCGGTGAGGGTTTTGCTTCCCTTCCTCCTATCTTGGATCTGCTTGTCCGTTTTCAACACTCACATGCACTGGCTGTGCTTTAGGCAGGAGTGTCCCGGGTGGTGACTTCTCTCCAACTCCACTTGCCTGAATTGTCTCATTTCACTCTTGAATCAGCATTTAGCTGTGCAGAGAACTGGGTTGAGATTTACGTTCCCTCGGCGTTTGGGGTATATTATTCTCCTGTCTTGTGGTCTTTGGTGTTGGAGACAAGAAGTCTGTTGTCAGCCTCATTGTTGATCCTTTCCAGATAATCTCACTTTTCCCGCTGGTTGCTCTAGAAATTGCCTCTTAGTCTTTGACACCATATGTGTTTAGGTGTGGATTTATTTTCATTTTTATTTTCCCGCTTAGACTCAATGTGCCATGGCCCAAGATTAGAGACTATTAAGAACATCATCTTCTTCTCTTGCTATCTTTAGTTTGATACCTCAGTGAATTAACAGTGTGGGGGAGCTCTCTTTAAATTGGTCTTAAATAAAGCATGCATGGAGCACTGACCAAGAGCCAGTGGGAATAGAAGATGCCACAATAGCAATAAAGATGGCTCAGAAGTAGAAGGAAAGTATATTGCCAACTTGCAGGAAAAATGGCAGTTCTTTGGGAAAATGTACACTGGAATTTTAATAGGATCCTTCCCTTAACAGGAGCTCTCGGTTTACAGCTCTCTCTAGGACTACCATTTCCTTTGATCTGAGTTTGTCCTTTTTCTGTTTTCCCATGTACAAAAGGAAAGGACAATAAGATCATCTTCAAGCTCCTTTGCACTACTGACATTCTGGGTCTTATGTGGTGACTCCAATCCCTTTCCAGGGCAGAAAAGGTCTTTCTGTATCTTGCAAACAGTTTACCATAAAGTCCACTAGTGCAGTTACTTGCCTGCTGCCCAGAACAGGTGAGCACCCTGCTGTGTCTCCCTAATCATGGATTGCCTGGGTTCTGCACGCCAGCGGCCAGGCCTTCTCCCCCGATTCCATCAAAGTGAGACTAAGAGTCCACATCTCATTTCCTTGACAAAAATGGCAACAGCATTTTCTTATGCATGTGTTGTATAGATAAGGAAGTCACATTAAACAACCTGCCCCATTCTCTTTGGGCTTACAGACTTATGTATTTTTCATTCAGCAAAGCTTGGCCTTGGAGGTGTAAAGCCAATCCCAGTCACCAGCCTGGTGAGTGAGTCTCCTTCGTCAGCATGTCACGAGGTCATTTTCTCAAGGAATTTTGCTGTCAATCAGAAAAATGGGGCATTCTGTGTTCTTCCAGAAAACACACCTTTTACATTTTGGTACAAAAATCACCTACAACACAATGAATTTTCTGCAGCCAGCCAGGTGGGTCACTTGTAGGGTGTAAAACTAGAAGTGGCTTCATTTCCAGAGTGCCTCAAGCTCCATCTCCCATCTCAAGTGTGACAATCAGAATTTCTGTTGTCCCAGTACAACAACAACAGGAATTAGAGCTGCTGATATCTGCTGCATGTTTACACCTGCCGGGCACTATGCCAAGCTCTCTCTCTGGAAACCTGGACTTCAGCCCTTAGAAACACCCACTGTTGTATTTTCTATGCATGGCCCAAGAATCTGAGACTCATTAATGAGCCAAAGACCTTCTAATCTCAGAGTGGCTGAGTAGAGGATCTTGGCTCCACGAGTGTCTGAATTTAAAAAAACAGGCTTTCAGTGTCAGTCATTCACCTGCCAGCTCCCCTGTGTCACTGCCCGTGATGCTTTCTCTGTAGGAGGTGGCAACACAGAGGAGGTGAGGTGAGGTGAGGCATATAACGGCTGATCACTTACTCATGGCCTCACGGGCAGGACCCAGCCCAGATGACTGCTGACCCCCTTTCTGGCCCACAGCACTGGACAAGCTCACAGGCCACTCGCCTGTGGAGGTGCAGCAGGAACAATGGGCTCTGGTCACTTTTACAGTTCTGTAAAGAAAGGTCATTGCCCCTGGGTGAATGAGGACCGCCATTCTCACAGACTTAACTCAGAGCTAAGTAAACCATACATTGACAATTTGTCTTGGCTGGGGGGAGGTCGTATAGGCAGCAGAGGTAACTGGGGTTCAGAAAGCAAGGTTGGTATTCTCTGGGCTTGCAGATGAATACAGGTGCTGCGTGTTGTTGCTACAGAAGCTCCTCTGAGCATCTCTCCCACATCACCCTGGAACGTTCCTGACTATAGGCCATAGGCCATAGGCCAAGCCCTATGTAATCGTACAACAGCAAACTACCTATGTTGGTGGAGCAGAGAAAGTGAAAATGAGAATTTCACAGGAGGAGCAGGGCGTCTGGGGATCCCATTTTTAGGAAACCACCTTCCGTGTTATGTGATATCCATACAGAACTATCTCCAGCAGTTTGCACGTGAATGCATAATAGTGAAAAACGCGGGCAAGTTGAATGGACTTTATTAAATCAATGCCTATGGACACGTGATATGGGCACCAGGCAGACATGCCATGGAAATTTTTCCAGAATTTATGGGGAAAAGCCCTTTGTGGAACAAAATGCGTAGTTGGATTCCAATTATGAAAAAAACTTAAATCAGACACATATGCACGTGATTATATAGACATGAGAAAATATAGAGGAAAAGTCTCAGAAAGGAGCATGGAGGTTTCTGATGACCTCCTGGGAGCAGGCAGCGCCCCCCAGATGGGAGAGAGCATCTTTAGTCCTTCATGGTGTCCTGTTATCAGTGGGTATCCCTTGCTGTTTTCTACAAACTTTATTTGATTGTTGCTGATCATAGTGTTACATAGTGTTACAGGGCACCGCAGTGTGAACTGGGCTGGCTCTCTGTGGGGCCTCACCGAGCGCTTAAAATTCAGTTGTGCTGCAGGCGCACACAAAAGGGTCAATAATGGGTTTATTTACAAAAGGGGGAAGGAAAAGGAAACAACCAGAGAAAGAGAGCGGATACAAAGTAACTGGAATATTTTATCTGTTCCGCTGACTTGAAGCTCTGGTAACAAACTAACTGAAAGCCCCGAGTCACATGGTCCCAAGAGCCGTTGCTTGAGCGACAGGCCATAGCAAATGGTGCCCTATTTATCCCCCAAAGTCCCAGAATGCTGCTTAGCTCTGTCCTTGGGTCCTCCCTGTTCTCTCCCTGGTGCTGCTGGGAGTTGTAGTTTCCAATCACTGGAGCAGGGGGTGGAGTCCACAAGACTGCAGAGTTCCTTTAGGGCACCCTGCCCCTTAACAATAGTACGTTAATTGCATTGAAAAAAATTGCACATTTTAAGGAAGTAGAAGGGCGATGCACGATGTATCCTCTTACTGTGTGTCTAAAGATACAGTGTCTACCTGGACTTCTGTAGAACTCCAGTGCACCCACCGGGAACACACAGGGTCCTCCTCATCTTCAGGATGGCCTTCAGGGCCCACCACCACCTGTCTTTGGACTTTTGTCTGTGCACTTTCCCAGAATTTCACCCCAAGCCTCCTGGTCCATCTTAAAACATCAGTTTACCTTCACCTAAGCTTTCTAGGTGTGGCCTTATGACTTAAAGTTCACTCAATTTTATCTTGAATGTAAACTAAAGACGCCTGAAAGTCTACTTTCCAAAGTCCAGCAGCCTTCACATGGGCCAGACCCCAAAGTGGGCAGATTGAGCTCATCTGATTATCAGGCTATTATAAAGGAGCAGCCAGTTAATCAAAGCATGATCATAAAAAAACTGTGTCTCTAGTAAGTGACCCCTGGGAAGACAGATTTTGGTGCTCCACACTGACACTGAACTTGCATCCACGCAGGGAGGCGAGGCTGCTAATCAGGCGGCCATAGATCTTCTCTGTAGGGTGGGAATTCTTGCCAAACAGCAGCAGGAAAGGACCTTGCAACCTTCTCTGTTACTTGCATCCAATCACTCATGATTAATACAATCAGGGAGGCTCGACATATATAGTCAAAATATACAGAGAGTTAAACGGCTTCGCTGTCCGGGGTGTGCCAGTGTGCAGAGGCCAACGGAGATGGTGCCCTGAAGCACTTCGACACCAGCACCCCAGCGACACATTGACTTCCTTGCGAGGTCAGTGACTAGTGTGTGGTACAGCCCCCTCATTCTGCCGGGAGGACAACACCAGCAAGTAGACAGGGAGACCCGGCAGACCTGCTCACAGGACCCGCCACCAGGAGGAGCAAGCCAGCACCTGCTTAATGGGGCCTGGCAGCCTCCCGTCTACAATCCCCAGGAAGTGGGATCACACTACGGCAGGCGTTTATCTGCTATCGATGGAGGGTTTTTACACATTGAACCCGGTAATATAAAGGCGGGCACAAGCCACCACCAACACCTGCCTCGTGGGCAGAAGGCCAGTCCTATCAAATCAGTGCAGAGGGGCACAGCTGTCCCAAATGGTGATGAGCAAAGGAAATTGTTCGGGCGTGGTCAGGGGTAAGAGAGCATCTTTCCCCTGTACAGTCTGTTCCTGGCCTGAAGACAGGATAGGGAAAATTGTAAGTAAAGAAGAAAGGATAGATGGAAAAGAATATTGATGAGAGTGGGAGACAGGTGGGATGGGGAAGAACATTCTAGGCACAGGGAACAGTAGTCAACAATCTGTGAGGTACTGATTAGTTGATTGACTGAGAAAACATCGGTTTACAACACTGTCTATAATTTAGAGGGATAAATCAGACCCTCATGTGTACATTAGCACCCCACACCCTGTCAAGGTCCACCACAGTCCACTGGGTGCCTCCATGCACTGCTTGCCACCTCTTCCAGGAAGCCCTCCTTGAATACCCTACCTGGACAAAAGAGATCTTTGTGGAATCCCCTAGAAACTCTATGTTTGCATTATCACAGTGAGTCATGTCTAGTATGTAACTTACCTGCTCCTTTATTGGCTTGTGAGCATTTTACAGACAGAAATAGTATTTTAATAAGGTCTATCTCATTAGCATGTGACGCCACACCTGAATGCAGCGCAAACTATAAATAGGTACTTGGTGATGAGTGAACGTGAATGACGTGACCTGAGACGCCATGTGACAGGCGTGGGAGGAAGACCCGCCCCTGCGCAGACGCGGGCCGCTCCGCATGGCCTGACTTGGGCCACTCACTGGACCGCTGCTTCCAGAGGAGATATATGGGAAGAGAAAAGCGATGCCAGCTCTATTTGCATCGCCAAGACCCTTTGGAACAAACGCTAATTGCAAAGTGCTAAGAAAATTGAAAAGACAGCGGAACTGCCAAAAAAAATAGTAATTCACAGCAGCGCATGCCTCAGCACTGACACAGCAGCGCAGTGAGACCTCGCTAGTCAGCCGCACAGCCTGGAGTCGCAATCGCAAAGATCGCTGGTGCTAACACGGTAGGACCTGCGGGCAGGTCCCCTCGGGCAGAACGGGCCCACTGGCACCTGGTGGGTCAGGGTCAGGGGTCAGGACTGCAGCCCCACCTACGGAGAGCCAGCCTCTGCCGCGCTCTCCAGCCTGCGCGTCCTATTTCCTCCTGCACCTTTAAGTCAACCTTGGGGGAGCTGATTGCAAAGTTGGAATTAGGTTTCAGGGTCACTAGATATTCATGGCAATGAATTCCCATATAACAGAAAGAAAGAAATAGTTCCAGATCCTTTTAATCTGCCTCTCGCCAGCACTTCTTTGCTGCAAAGTTCTGCAGGTATTGGCTGTGGCGGCAGAATTTAGGTCAATGACATTCATGCCGCCTCTCGGAACAGAATCTTTCTGCAGCAAGTGCATGATTTCCTGTTATGACTGCGGATCGCGCCAGCAGTGAAGCGACTGTAAAGTCTTCCACCCTGTTTGTTTATCATTCTTAACAATGGGCTTTTGGGGAAGGAGGGACCGCGTTGCAGACGCTCTGAGGAGCGGCAGAGCCGCGACGCTCCCTGAATAATGCATGCCCACTTTGTGAAGGGTACCCGACGCGGGCCGGATGCAGGCGAGCGCAGAAGGCTTTGAAGCACCTGCTCTGAACAGCTCCGATGACAGCCCAGAGTCCAGATAAGATCTGAGCTCTGCCTCCTCCCCACCACCCCGCTTGCCACGACGCCCCCCATTTCCCTTTTTGCATTTAAAATAAGCTCTGAGAGAAGCCACCGAGAGATCCTGTCAAAGGCGCCACTTCGGTGTGGCTCCACTCAGACCCTTCCTGTCTGGCCCCATCCCGGTTTCAGGCCATCTCTGCACCTGCGTGGGCAGGCAAGGGCATCTTCCCAGATGCCTGGCGCTGGGTGGGTCACCACTCAGCCCCATCACGCCACCAGGCAGCAGCTGGAAGGATCTCGCTAACAATACGATGGCCAGTCTGGGCGGCTGCAGACCACAGCTGCCACGAGAGGAGGGGAGGGGAGTCTCCCGCCTCCCACCTTGTGAGCATGCCAGTAGCCTTCCTGATGCCCTGCTTGGAACTTCGGCATGGCCAGCCTCACCTGGTTGGTTCCCTGCTGGTCGCTCCTTTGCTCCAGCACCAGCCTCCAGCCCCATGTCCTGATCCCCCTGGCCTGCACCCTTGCCTCTGCTGTCTCTTCTCTGGGTCTGCCCAGCAGCAGCCACAACCACAGCATGAATAGCGGTGAGCCTTTGCCCTGAGTAGGTCCCAGGCACGCTGTGCGCAATCTCTGTCTAACCCTCAAAACCACAGCATGTGGAATACACCCCTTAACTGCATCCTGGGGAAGCCCCCCGAGCCTGGGGTGATGACACCTCTCCTCCAAGGTCACACAGCGCAGAGTTGGCAAAAGAGTCAAACCTCAGTCCATTACCAACCACCACAGAGCCTTGCCCTTCCCCAGACCTCCGGGCCCAGCGATTCTTCGCCGTTCTTGGAGAGGATCCCTGTTCCAGCAACTCGGACAGGGCTTCTCTGAAGTGCAAATCTGGTCTCCCCCAGACTTCCCGTCCACAGTTAGAAGTTTGCTTCCAACCCCGTTTCACAGCTGGGAGGTCCTTCCCCACCACGGACACCACAAAACTGACCTCTACAGCCCCAGCCCTGAGGAACACCCTAGGACACCAGTGAGTCCATCCCCCAGAGCCACAAGATGCTCAAAGTGGAACAACCCGACCAGTGGTCCATATGTTCTCTTTACTTGTACATTTACGTATGTGATCTTTAATGCACTATGAAATCAATACACGACTTTTACCAAAACATATACAAGGTATAAAACGTGAAATCACAGCAAAACACCTAGGTGGCCCCTGCCCACAGGAGACACTCATCCCAGCACCTTCCACCCCAGCCAGAGCACATTTGGGTCACCCTTATTTTCCTGAGAGCCCACCACTTGTGAGCGTGCTCAAGAGTTAACGTCCATCGTCATGTGATTTTGAACTTTAACTAGAATTGCTCTCCTGGGTTCTCAACAACAAGCTCAATTACAGTTGTTGCTTTTGCTTAGCTGTTCTGCCTTTTTGACTCAGTGTCATTTCTGAGATACATCCAGGCTTCTGCACGTCCCAGTGCTTCCATTATCTTCTTTGCTGCATAATATTCTACCAAGATCTTGCCAGGATGCACATAGACTGTCTCCTACTAGCATGTGTTGGGTTATGGCTGCTGGTTTCTATGGCCAGCTTCCTGGAGCTGACATCTGGAGAGCAGCCGGCCAGGTACAGGGGACTCGAAGGTGGTGTGCTGGAATCCAAGGAGTGTGTGTTTCAGTGTCACTGGGTAGTGGCAGGCCATTTCCAAAATGATGGGACAAATCTGGATCCACTTGAGAGATGTAAGAGGGATACCCCTTCCTTCCTTCCATTGTCCAGACTTATTACTGCCAGACACTATCGTTTAGGTCCACCTGATAGATACGAAGCAGTATCTCGTTCCAACTCTAACTCAGTCACTATTTCACAGCAAACTCTCCCACAGCTCCGCTCCCATTCTGACTTTCCTGTTTTGTCACATGCCCGTTCAAGTCTTTTGCTCATTTTTTAATTGAGTCATTTTCTTTTTAGTTGCTAATGTGTAGGAGTTCTTCGTTATCCATTATATGAATCATTGTTATTTTTTTCCAATTATGTCGATTTGCTGATTCAATCATTTCACGATTATATAATTTTGAGATTATAACTTCCTACTTCCTTAGACACATTGCTGCACTCAGTCTCCATCAAAGCCTCAGTGTCTATACAGATCAAATATCTTTCCTTTTTAAAGTTTACATATATTTTTTTCATGCTCTTTTAAATTTACCAACCCTTTGCTTTATGAATTTTGTTTTTTGTGCCTTACTAAGACATCGTTCTTCACACCAATTCATGAATATACAACCTATATTTTCTTTGATTCTTTACTTATGTTGCCTTTTACATATACTTTTAACCTGAAATTTATTTCTTATGTATATTGCCATGTAGAGATACTCTAATTTTTTTTCCATAAGAACAAATTGCTTGCTGTATGTATCTAAAAAACAGTTCCTCTCTCATTGATCTGTAATGTCACTTCTGTTCATGAAATAAACACCACGGCATGAGTGTGCACACGGACACACACACACACCATTTCTGACTCTTAATTTGCATCATCGGTGGGTTTGTCTAACCTAGGAACAATATCACATTGCTTAAATTACTCTCATTAAAGTAATTACTGATATCTACAAACGCCAGCCAACCACTCATTCTTCTCATTCAGGAGAGTCTCCCTTTTCCTGCCATTTGCAATTCCATATAGATATTAGAATCAGCCTGTCAATTTTCTTATACCTACCCACATGCCACAAAATCTGTTGGGATAGTGTTTGAATTACAATAAATCTGTAGAAGGATCTGGGGAGAGATGTGTTCTCGGGCTCCTGAAGCCAATCCCCAGATCCATACCACCTCCCTTGCTGAGGTCTCCAGGATCTCACCATTACTGTTTTTCTCATTTTCTTCATAAAGACCTTGAACATCTTTTGTTTGCTAGGTGACTAAATCCCTTATATTCCAATGCTAATAGTATAACATTATCTGTTAAATAGCATTATCTGTTATCTGTGAATAAGCGGATTGATTTCTGTGGATTGATTTTGGGTTCAGGGTGCTTACTAAACTTCCCTTTGTGTCCTCGTGGTTTATCTACAGATTCTTTTTGATTTTCAATAGAAGTAATGATCTTCTTAACAAGCGTCCAGAAATAGGGCCTCACTTGGGAACGTGGCCACTTTGAGCTCTTCATCTTGCCTCGTGGTGCTGAGATGGCCCCTGGGTAACCCAGAGATACCCCCCCCCCGCCAATGTGGACAGACCTGGACAAAGGCAGATGGCGTGTTCAGCGGGAGTGGGATCATGAAGGAAAGTGAAGGGTGTTCCCTTTCACTCCTGCTCTGCTGAGAGACTTTTCTCCCAAATGGTTTTAATTTTTATAGAACGGTTTCTTCTGCAATTATTACAAGGGTTACATTTTTTTTTTCCTATACTGTGCCAACCTGATAAATTGCACTAACCGTGTTCTAACAAATTTCCCTTCCTGTCAGTGACCCAATGTAGCTTATGCTAACCTTTGTGTTCCACAGTATCTTGGCTAATATTTTCTTCTGAATATTTTTTCACTTATGTTCACAGAGAGGCCGATCTGGAATGTTTATCCTCTTAAGATCTCTGTGGCATTTGATGTTGAATGTAAACAGGACCTGAATTTTGTTGAGGCCTATTATTCCTTTCTAGTCTGTAATATGTAATAATTTGTGTAAAACTGGATTATTTTTCCTTGACTTATTGGTAAAAAAACTTAAACCTATAGTGTTTTGGGGAGAAATTTTTTTTTTAAGAGTTTGCTCAATTTCCTTATTGTTTAATGGGGGATCTTAGTGTTTTCCTTAGTTCTTGTTTAATCAGTTTAGTAAATATTATGTTTTCTAAGAATGTTTCTATTAAACCAAGATTTTAAATTCATAAATTTATATTTTATTATAATTTTAACATCTCCAGTTTATTAATAATGTCCCCTTTCTTCTTTCTAAAGCAGTTGTGTTTAGAAAATACCTACATTTCTCAAAATACCTATATTTTATTGACCATCTCTATTTCTTGCTTTTTAAATTTCACCTTTTCATTGAAAAAAAATGCCATTTATATTTCTTGTTTTTATTCTGCTTCATTTTGTAACCTCCTAAGTTGGAGAAGAAGCTTGTTCATTTTCAATATTTTTTAACAGAATAATCTTTAAAAGTTATCACCTTTTGTCTAGCTACGGCTTTAAATGTATCACAGACATTTCGCAAAATCTGTTTTTCTTACTCAGTCATAAAGATTTCTCATTTCCATTATAGTCATTCCTTTAATGTACAGGCTGTTTAGGGCTGTGCTTCTAAATGCCCTAAAACACAGTGATGCTTGAGGTATGTTTTTTTAAACTGTTACTAATTTGCTTACATTGTGGTCAGAAAACAGTGTGAACGAGATGTATTTTAGCCTAGTATATAGCCATCATTTAGCAGAATATACAATCTGTAATTATTGGCTGTAAGACCTTGTGAGCCTTCGTTCAATCTCAGTATAATACATATAGAACGATAACTCATCAGGCACTATCCTTGGGCATCTATTAAATAATAGAAAATAATTCAAAAGGAGACCAGAATTAGTTAATATAAGGAGAAAAGACTCACATAACTTCCCCCAAACTCGTAACTTTACATAAACAGATGTAATTTGCACAAAACCTGATGTGGTCTCTCATCCTCCCTATTTTACAGATGAGGTCACTTAGTCCTGGAGACGTCGAATGACTCCCACGGTCCACACTATTAAGGGACAGCCCAGGACTCCGGCCGTGGTAGGCAAGCAACACTGACTCCCAGCATATTGTAACTTCCCTCATTGTGAATGTCCCGCATTACTATTCATTCTCCACCTACCTGCTGTTTAGAGGAGCACTTCCCGAACCCCTGTACAAGGATGGTTTGTCGAGCTCTCCTTGAAGGTGTCGGCCCTGGCTTTCTGTATGTGGAGATACTGTCATAGCTGCATGGTTTTAGATTTGTTCCTTGTGCCTCTGATCACTGCCTAGGGACCCTCACTTTTTCTCTAAGGTCGATTCCGTGTACGTGAAAACAGCTACAATTTCTTCCTGACTGGTAGCTGCCTGGTGCAACTTCGCCCGTATCTTTGCTTCAAGCTAGAGCGTGTGCTTTGGATGTCATTCACTAAAACAGTGTAAGGCAGGGCTTTTTATATTTTTAAATGGCAGTAATAATGTATTACACTGACATTATATCTCCACATGTGGATACATATAATGTATATATATATATATTTGATATATAATATATATTAAATATAAAAAGATTTCTATACAATATAAAACTTTCAGTGTCTCCATTAATTTCCATTAAGAATCAGCATGAGCAGGGACTGGACTTTATATTCTGTCCATTCTGAAGTTCTGAATCTTTTAACTCAAGCATTTGCTAACATATATTTATTGTAATCATTTTGAAATTTGGCTTTATTTTGTGGAGTCTAGTCACTGGTCTTTTCTCCATATATTAACTAATTCTGGTCTCCTTTTGAATTATTTTCTATTATTTAATAGATGCCCAAGAAATGTTAAGCTCCATACTAATTTAACACTGACATCTAAATAATATGAGAAATTTAGAACATTCTAGATCAAAGTACTTCCCTCTGACTCATGTGTATTGTCATGGTGCATCCTGCAGCTTTTGAAAGTTGTATTCTTATTATAAGTAACAACTTATGACTTCCACAGTCCGGTCACCATTGGGGGACGTCCCCACCACACGCTGCTCCTTTTGGTCATCATCTCTGTTCAATTCCAAGATCTGCCTTTGGGTTTACTTTAGCTAGAAGAACAACCTCTGGCATTTTCTTTAAAGAGGTTATTCAAGTGGTTAAACTCTCTTCATTTTTGTTTTCTAAAAATGACTTAATTTCACCCTCATTCTTACAGTATATTTTTTTCTGACATACCCAGTTCTTGGTTGACTGTTATTTTCTCTCAGTACACGGAAGCTATTACTTGTTGGCTCCTGGTTTCCATTGTTGCTCTTAATGAGACAACTTCCCTTAAAACCTTAAAGGAAAATACTTCTTTTCCCCGCAGTTCTTAAGATTTCCTTTTTGATTTGTTGTTCTGTCTTTGACGATAAAGAAATAGATTTATTCAATTCAGTTTTGGGGATTTGTTTAGCTTGCTGAAAACAAGATTGGTGTGTTTGTCAGGTATGGAAATTGTTTACCTATTAAATCTTAAAAATCACCTCTGACACATTGCCTCAATTTTTTTGCTGGGAACTCTGATTAAGTATGTGCTGGAACATCCCAGGGGACCTGCCACTGTCCTTGAGCGCCCTTTTGTCTCCTCATCTCCCCAAGATCCATCTGTGATGTCCTCAGAACTGTCATCCAGGCTGCTGACTGTCTGTGCCTCATCAGTCGCCTTGAATTTTCCATATGAAATTTAATTTTTCTTCTTCCTTTTTCTGAAAAAAATTGATCATGTTTATCCTGTATTTGTTTTAACTCACTTTTTTTAATGCCTTCTTTTACTCTGCAGGACATTACAGAAAACTTAGTGGCAGCGACTCAGAAGAGGCATGTATACTTATGATGAATGGTGCTCCCATGATGAGTGCAGCCGCTGGGTATCGAGTATCCCCAGATCCCCGTCACTGTTGTATGTTGGATCTGGTGCCACACAGGTAGGAAAGGAGCATGGCACTGGCCTCTTCATCTGTGTGAATGTCTTAACCTCTCTCTCCAAGTCCCCGATGCTGGAAGGAACCCCACTGATGAGGGGATGAGGACTGTGGACGTAGACATCATCAGCTTCGTGGTCAAGGGTCCCTGGTGATAAACTATGAGACACGGAAGAGGCTGAAGGAGTGTCCCAGCAGAAGTTTCTAGCTTCCAATTATTTTGTCAGTGTATGGGGTGCGTCAAGGAGGACACGACGGGAATGTGGTCTAAAAGGCTATTTCAAGAGTCCCACTGAGTTGACAGGCATAAGCCTGAACAAGAAGCAAGACGTCAGTATCATCTTTGTGGGTGGGAAAGGAGAATATGTTTGGGAATGAATTTAGAGATAAAATGAACAGCTATTATTGGGTGGTTGCTTCCAGGGAAAGAAAGCTGAGGACAACTGGCATGTTCTAGCTTGAGTAATGAGGATGGTGAGTGGTGGGCGGTAGATACCACTGGCTGAGATAAGACATTGAGGGGAAGGTTGAGGTTGAGGGATCTGCAGGACATTCAAACCAGAACCCCTGAGCTATGAGCTCAGGAGGAGCTGAAATGGGAGGCAAGGATCTGGAGCTGATCAGCATGCATACGGCGCTGCGTGCTCTGGGCATGGGTGAGGGAAGCCAGGCTGACAGTGCATCTTCCGGGACCACACTTGTGTGGAAAGTTGACAGAGGAAACAAATTGCAAACAAAGCTGAGCGTCAGAGAGGTAGAAAGCACACTGGTGAGGCTGTCATGGAAAAGAAGGAGGAAGGCATTTTTGTGATTTGATGAGAGCCATGTCATGCCAACTTGACTGTTCTTCCCACAAGACCATAGTGATTTCCAAAGAGGTATATCTCCAATGATGAGATTTCAAAAGCCCTCCCATTAATTACCCATTTTTCTTAATCAAGGGAAAGCAGCAACTCAGGCCCCCACGAACAGATATTCAGCAGTCAAATCTCCACACGTGAGGAAATCAGAGAAGTCAGCACATCCTGAGTACGATGGATGAGTCCCACCCCGGGAAATCATCTCCGTGGCCCTCATGCTTCCCCTGCCAGGTAAGTATTCATTATGTACTACTGTGCGACAAATTATCACAAATTTAATTACCTAAACTACACATATTTATTACCTCAGTTTATGTGGGTCAGAAATCTGGGCATAACTTAACTATTTCAAGGTCTCCAAGGACTGCAATCAAGTTATCAATCAAGGTGTGGTCTCACTCGAGGCTTGCCTGGGGAAGGACCTGCCTCCAAGCTCATGCAGTTGTTGAGTTTTTGTGGGTTGTCTGACTGTGACCTCAGTTTCTTACTGGCTTGTCTTTGGGGGACTGCCCTCAGTTCCTTGCCAAGCAGACTCCTTTGGAAGGAAGCTCACGACATAGCAACTAGCTTTTTCTATGTCAGCAAGGGAGGGAGTGTCTCTCAACAAGACGGATGTTATAATCTTGTAGTGTAATCACAGAAGTGACATCCCATTACCTCTGCTGCTTTCCTTTGCTCGAAGAAACTCATATGTCCAGGGCAGGGAATCACTCAGAAAGTGGGAATCATGAGGTTACCTTAGCAGCTGTTTGCCACAGACCTCCTTACATTCCCACCGTCAATGTATTCCCCTGTCAGCTGTTGGTCTTTCAAGACTAATTGCTGTCATTGTTTACTTGTGCCCACAGGAATTGGGTCACTAGCCCACTTTGCCTCTAATGTAAAACTTGCTTCTTATCTGGATTTTAAAATGATGCTAATTACCTACACCTGGCCTCTGGGGCGCGTATTGCTCTTTCTCACCTGGGTATCTCTGGACACGTTTCCTCACTTTTCTGCACTTCAGTTTCTTTCTCTGAAATAAGGAATAATTGTTCCTGTGCCCCTAAAATGTTGGCAGATTGCAAAATTAATCACAGTGATTCATTTAAGTGGCTTAACACAGTGTCCAGCCCCTGGAAACTACTCCATGGTAGGCATTTAATTTTTCTGCTAATAAGAAAATAAAAATAAATGGAAGTCAAAAAGAGTTTCACATTTCTCCCTATGCTGTACTATTTCAGAGAAGAAGAAAAACCTATGAGCGTGGAAGATTAATGGTGATTATCCACAGCCGTGTGACTTAGGGAAAAAAGTGCAATGCAATCTAGGAATTTAAATGTTAACAAATGCTTCAGGCTGAACCAAGAAGTCCTTCAACTGGATTTTCCCCTTCAACTCTGTGTATTATTAAATACTCTTTAAGTTGAGTTCCTCCAGGCTGACATACAAATGGGAAGTTTGGGCCATTTCTAAATTAAAACTCTGTTTTTCATAATGAAGTTCAAGGTGGAAATGCTGAAGAAAAAGAAACTTGGATCATCTCTATCTCTGAAGCCCAGATACAGCTGCCTGAGTGAGAGAAACGCAGAGTATGATTTCATTCTCATATGGGGAATGGATCCACCCAAATTCACTTGTGTTTATACAGGTGTATAGATAAATGAGAGGACCTGGAAAGTATAAAAGTATGCCTCTGGATGAGATGAAAACAATCTTTGAATATGCATGTAATATTGACGGGATAATTGGAGACATTTTAAAATCCAAATAAAAATTGAGTTTTCCATTAGAAGCCAGGTTGATCCCAGAAGTGGTTCAGCAAACCTGTCTTCACACAGTCAATCTTCAGAGAATATGTAGAGTTCTCTCAATGTCTTAAATGGACAACTGATAATAATGACAGTAAGACATTAAAGTGAGAATTCCCAATGAGTGGCTGGTTGGATATCTACAGAGGATGGGAAGGAAAAAATTTTACAAGGTGTCTTCAGATCTATATACACAAAGATTACTGTAATTTTTTATGTTTACATAATTTGAATAAATGTATACTAGGAAATACTTTTTTGATCACTTCCCCAGCTGAGCATTAAGATTAGTCGCTCCCCATATCTCAGACCCTAGACTAAGCATTTGTATCTGTTACTTCAACCAACATGTGTGACAGCTCTGTAGACAGCTGCTGCATGGTCAGAACTGACTTGATTCCATCACCCTCAGACTCAGCTGAAGGGGCATCTTTTCATCAACTAGAGAGAAGTCGAAACAGAGCTGACTCTCCAGTTGCCTCAATGTCAATGAGAGTCCAAGAACCTGACATGGGATCAAGAGAGAGCTGACTTAAGTGCTGTACTGGAAGTCTAGAAGAGAGTGAGGTTTCATGGAAGACATGCCACATTGGGTGCCCCTCTGGGGGTGCCCCCCTGGGTGTCCTGTATAGCAGCCTCCTGTCCTGCCTCACTCACACAGCAGCCATTGACCCAGATAGGCAGAGTTGTCACAAAGGTCCCTTTGGAATGTCAAAGCAGTTTAAGCTTACCCTCTTAAGGAAGCAGTATCTCCTTCAAGAACACCTCTAATATAGATGTTTACCCATTTACATGCCTGATGGGTTAATGAGAAATCAAAGGTAGATGAGGTCAAAGACCATGCCTAAACTCTCTTCCCTGCAGCTTGCTCAAGAGTTCATCAAAGAACTCAGACCCTTTGTCTCAAATTTCATGATTTCCCACAAAGCTGTACTACAAAGATAGCCCCCTGCTGCTGGAAATGCAAATTTCCTCCCTTGTATAAATTCTGAGCTGAAGCTGAAGTAACAAACATATGTAAGTAGGTAGGCTTAGCAAAGCCATGCTAGTTGACCATATCTTGAGACCAATGGCCAGGGGACTGTAAAGGACAGTGACGAACTTAATGCTGCTTCAGCACTCACTCCTTCATGTAATCTTCGTCACCCATCTAATCACTGTCCCACTTACTCCTTCATTCCTCTATATACCCATGTATATGTATAGTCTGATACATAATCAATAGCTTCATTCATTCATATTGATACATAATCAATAGCTTCATTCATTCATATTTTTATTCATTCATCATTCTCTCACTCCAAAAATGTTTTCTGAATGTCTCTCCTGATTAAGGAGCTATGTTAGGCCCTGCTCACCATCAGGGGAGTGAGAGGGATGGAGTGAGAGGGGCTTTGTGTGGACTCTAAAACATAAGCGCAGCCCAGAGTCAATGTATAAGGACCATGACAGAGAGTCAAAGTGCCTAAGGAATCTCCACCCTTTTCTGCATTGAATGCAGTATTCTAGAAAGTTCTAAAAATATATAATACTTATAAACTCAAGATCCTCATGGGAGTAAAAGAAAGATCAATAATTTTTGGCAAATAAAGAGATCTAGTGGAAAGGCCTCCCTTCCTGCCATTTGATTAAACATAGAAGGGAGAGCTTCTGCAGAACCAAGTCTGGAGGGTCAGTTGCCTCTAAGAGCAGACAGAGCAGAGAGGAGACCCCCTCCTACACGACAATGCTGCCCATGCTCACCTCGCCCTTGGCCTGGGGCATAGGTGCGCTCAACAATGTAGTTGTGATTGATCATTGTGCTTTCACCCCTGAGAGCTGATCTTTGCTTATTCAGATTTATCATCTGAACTCTGAAGATCTGATCTGCCTCTCCAAGTAGGGTGCATCTAGATGTTTAGAATCTATTCCCTGCATTTATTTGGGCCTTGAACTCTACCATCCATTTCTGGACCGATCTATGGGTTTCATCAAAAATAAAGGGACTTGAGCAATGATTAAAGAGTTTGAATTCCTCTCTGCTTACCACGGTGGGATCTCAAGACACATTACCTAACCTCTCTGAGCCTCAGTTGCATCATCCATCCTATGAAAAAAAATATGTTCTTGCTAGTAAATTACCTAGTTTCACTGCTCTTTTCTGTGTACTAGAGTTCTTATTTCACATCTTACATAACTTTTTACTTATAGTTCTCAAACATGTCTATGAAGTAGGTGGCTTCGTAAAGCAACGCATTGCCCAGAAACATGGATTGCACCCCCACTGCATGTGCTGTGGCCAGCTCTACTTTTGCACGGAATGACTCTGCTTGCTCATTTGACTCCATTTGACCAATGGCCATCGACCATGGTGATGTGACCAAAAGCTTCAGAAATACTAGTAGATTCAGATACAGCCTGCCCTCTGTGCCTCTGCCTTTGACACCAGAACCTACTACTTGTAAGGCCATTTGCCGAAGGAAGAACATGAGGCGCACCCCACCTGCCCACAGACCTTCCATGACAAAGAACACAGAACTGCAGCAGCTGAAACCAGAAGCATCCAGCTGAGCCTCACCTAGATGGGCTGCCACTCAGCACAGTCACACATACATACGCAAAAATGAATGGTTGTGTCTGATTGAATGTTGTGGTGGTTGGTTATGCCCCAAAACTGACACAAAAGCATTCTTATAATCTCTCCGTCATAGACAAGCATGCTGGAGAACAGTCAGATTAAGTAAAATGACCAAGGTAGTGAGTTGCTGAGCTGGGCCTTGATCTTTTAATCTCTCTGCAATATTGCCTCTCGCTAAGCTTTGCCTCCTTTATAATATGATCTAATCTGAGGGTGTTAGGTGAATGAGAAATATGAGTGCAAAACACCTTGCCCTGCGCCTATTAGTTTATTGAGCGTGCTGCTACATGCCAGGCTCTGCTCCAAGAGCTTTGCATGAAATTAGAATAATAACAGTATCGGCCACTCTGGCTACTCAAGGAATTGCATGATAGGTCCTCGTAGATCTGCCGCGCTGGCCCCCAAGGACTGAGGGTCCTGAGGCTCAAGAACACACTCGTCTCTCAGCACAGTCAAGCTGCCACACTGCCTGGCACAGAGCAGACGCCAGGGCTATTTGGTGGAAGAATGGTTTAAGAATTAACTGGAAATGCGAAGTCTCCTTCCAAACAAACAGCTTCCCTAGAAACCTGAAACAATAGCAAGCCTGAACAGCTTTATCACAACTAAATTTCTTAGCTCTCATTTTTCACATTAATTTCTTTATCTACATATGTGTGTGTGTGTGTGTGCATGTATGCATACATATCCTTCTTTAATATATATGTACATATATGTATATATATACATACACATATATATATAAAATCTTTGTGTTTTTTTTTTTCTTGTCTCCATACTCACAGACACAACCACAGATAGATGCTGGGTTTTTTTTATTTTTTTTTTTAAGATTTATTTATTTGTGCATACAGAACTGGGGTACAGGCCAGAGGCTCAGGGGTGGCAAGAGGCTTCACCAGAGACAGAGTGGGGAGCAGAACAGGCAGATCGAGGAAGTACACTGCTGAGGGGAGCAGCGGGCGGGCCAGGAGAGGTCTGCCGCGCCATGTGGTCACCTCTGGGACAGGCGGGAATCGAACTCATGCGGAAGTGGCTTTAGTTTCTCAGTGATGTGTTGTAACCCGCTGCACCACCAGGGAGGGCCAGATAGATGTTGTTTTGTCAAAACAGTAGCTCAACAATAATATAGTACACCTTGGAAAACTCGCTGCCCTGCTAAAATTATACCAAATGAAGTTTGTTGGTGGTCACATTTTTTTAAGACATAATATTCCATCTCATCGACTTCAAGTTAGAAATTACTCAGAGCCTTGGGCGGCCACACAGCACACACTCTACACTTGCACACACACACAAAGCCGCCTTTTGCACCCATGTAGCTCTGTCATTCCAGTTGCCAATGCAGAAGGGGCTTGTGTCTGAGTTTCTTTGCTGCTCCTAATTACACAGAGACAGGAATGCTTGTGTCTTTTGCCTGGGAGAGCTGTGTTTTTCCCCAAGGTCCAGAGAGAGTCTCTCTGCCTTTGTCCTTTGGTTTGGCTGAACGTGGGCAGTTAGATGTGCCCCTACTTGCCTGTGCTGTGCCAAGTAGGCGCCTGGGAGATACGTGTCCTTGGCAATGATATGGCTTTGTCTGTGGCACAAAGGCAGAGCTGAGGTGGTGAGGAAAATCCCAGGGCCCAGCCCCACATCCAGAGTTGACAAAGGCTCTGGGCTCACCAGTCTCGCTGTCCCAGGTGCTGAATTCAGTACGGCTGTGACTCGCTTGACCTTATTTTTTTCCATCCGATGTAGCATTTAAAAATGGGATTTTATGTCTAGCTTTACCACTTCTCTTGAAAAACTGGAAGATGTGTCTACAAGGGGCCTCACTTCAGCTCCTGGCTTCAGTGGCTACAGGACTGAGTCCTTAAGCGAGAGGCTTGCTCCCCAGTCAGTTCACCCCTGTTTTCGCTCCTCAGCGGGGTCCCGTGTAGGCATCTGCCTGTCTTCACAGAGTCCTGTTTATCATTTTGCCTTATAGCAAAAGGGTATTGTTCTTGTTTATATTACTTTATAATTTATATTATAAAGTATATTATTATATTACTTTATAATTTATATTATAATACTTTCAGAAGTATTTTTTTTTTTGAAAGATAAGCTAAAACAGTAACATAAGTTGAGAAATCTGTGCATTGACTCTGGACATCTTCCACACACCCTGTGTGTGGAGAAATCCTCAGTGCCCATATTCCTCAGGACACTTACTGTTAAAGACCCTTGCAGCTCCTAACAGGAAGCAGGCAGCATAGTGAATAAGGCATAGGATTTGGCCTCAAGCAAACATGGGTTCAAATCCTCTCTTTGAAAATCCAGTCCAGAGACTTTGGAAATATTAATGAATTGAGAGCCTCAATATTCTGATCTGTGATGGAAAGATGTTTGAATCAGCCCACCAATATTGTGAGGAGCTAAGAAAAAATCACCAATCAAAATTTAGGTCAATAGAAAACCCTTAAAAATATTGTTTTCCTTCCCCTACCAAAAATAAACAAATATAAAGGAAAACTAAGCAACAAGAAGGAGATTTTAAGAAACTCTAGAAAGTTAAATCATTCTTACTGATCTTTTAATTTTTTGTGTGTGTGTTTGTCACTTGTGCAATATAAAATCAACAAAGGCATACTCACATATACTGGGGCAGAGAGAGACCCTTTGTCACCAAGTTAACTTCCTTTTTTTCTTCTACAAAAATCCTTTCCACGTGTTGAAATCTTGCAGCCAGATGTGACCAGAAGTTAGTTGATGCCAGTGGAAGAAGTCTAAGTAGCTGGTGTAATTCTACAGAGTTGTTTGAAGAAGCACTGTGTCTACCTCCAGCAACAGGACATACATGATAAGCAAACACCTGTAAAAGTGAAGTCACAAAGAAGAGCTTGGTTACTCAGTCACAGCTTGGAGGAAAGCTGCCTTTCAGACACACCTTCCTTGGAGGTTATTTTATCTGAGATATGGTTTGGGGAGTCTATTTTTTATTTCCTGCTGTTTAACCTGCCCAACTATTACCAGTTAGATTAGCACAAGACATTGCTTTATGAAGTTTGGATCTTCTTACAGAGCATTAGAGCTGCCCACTGAAACACATTTGTAGATTACAGAGATCTTCAGGCCACATATGGAATCAATAATGAAAGGGATTTTAACCATCAGTTATAAATACCTTTCAATGAAAGGTGCCCATCAGTCAGTCAGTCAACTCATACACATTTAGTGCTGGCCTTAGAAGCCTGGGAGTCAGCTTGGAGTGATGGATGTGATGGAAAGAACCTTTTCACTTGGAGAACTTACATTGCAGTGATACGTGTGTGACTGGCCTCCTTGATCTTGGTCCCAGTGGATATGATTGACATTGTAGACCCTACAGTGAGCAACTTGTATTGCAATACCTGTGGGAAAGAGTATCCAGAAATGATGCTGTATGTCCCTGTGTATTGTCTCTCAACCCCTCTCTGGTATTGCCAAATTCTTCTCTATTACAGGGGACTAGAGACTCCATTTCTCAGGACCTTTTGTCTCCCAGCTCTGTCTTTGGGAGGGACTTGCCCAAGGTTGAAGGGCAGGTTGGAGTCTGTGAATGATGTAAGATAACGGCACTGTCAGCGGGTCAGTCAATTAGGGCAGAGAGACCACAGGGCCTCAGGTGCTATGGTCACAGTGGGAATTCAGGGGCCTGTTTCTAGATCTGGGCAGCAGAACCTCACTGTCCAAACCCTCTGTCAGGAGGAACCAACACCAGCCACTTCATGACAGACTCTGCTGTAGTTGGCATCCCTATCTTGGCTAGGGGTGATCCAGGCTCCCTCAGTAACAGACCGTTGGCCTCTATTTGCAGGAGAATTCTGTACTGGAGATGCAAGAGAGTCTCCATAGTGGTCTACCATGTCTAGCCATGTCACTCCTTTGCTCAAAAACTTGCGTGACCCCCCAGCACATGCAGAGTTTGGTCCAAGACATCCCACAGCCAGTGCGCTTCCCTCTCGGGATGCACATGCAGCTGTTCCCTATGTCACTGCCTTTTAACAATTCAGCAACACTGGCAACTTGCCAAACCTGTTCTGCCAGCTCACACCAAGCTAGTCCCACTCTCAGGAACACACCTCCACTCACCCCATACCACTCTCTCTTACTGCTACTGCTTTTTTAACCCCTCGTTCTGGTATCTCTTTCTCAAGATAACATCTCTTGATAGAACCCTCCAGTGACTTCTAGTGATCTCCATCTAGTCCAGAGAGTGTCTTGGGCTGATCTATAGCATAGGACTTACTAAATCATGTTATAAAAGCCACCTTAGGCTCTAGGAGATCACTGGGCCACAGCAGACAATTAAGCAATAACAGCAGTAAACATTTATTTCCTTATTTACTTACTCCTAGATAGTTTTTTTTTTTTTTTTATGATAAGGTACATTATTTCCACCTTAGGAAAGATGTCAACATATGTAGAAGGAAAGTTCTATGGTATTATATCTTATGTTGCTTTTGCAATCCACTACATAGTATTTTTTAAATTAAGTTGACATTAGTTGTGACACTGTTTACGTTTTAGATGAACAATTTCTCCCCTCAGCAACTCTGCATCACACAACACACCCCCTACCAGTGTCTGGTCTCCACTCACCATCAGTGGATATTCCTGTACTCTCTGGTACCTGCCACTCTGTGGTCTAAGTCCAATAGTTTGTTTTTGTTTTAGTTTTATTGATTATTTTTCCCATATATTCCACAAATGAGTGAAGTCATACAGTTTTGTTTTTATTTGTTTGTTTGTTTGTTATACCACTTAGCACTCTCTCTTTATTTTGCAAACATAGCTGAGTAACATCCCATTGCGTATAATGACTCTTACTCTTTATCTGCTTATCTTTTGGTGGGTACTTGGTTTGTTTCCATATCTTTACTATTGCGCATAGTGCAACAATGAGCATAGGGGAGCACATACCTTTTCAAATTTGCATTTTCATATTCTGGGTAAATACCTAGATGTGGGACTGCTGGATCATATGGTCATTCTATTTTTAAATCTTTGAGGAACCTCCATACTATATTCCTAAGTGATTTCAGCAATTAATTACCCTGTCAACAGTGCCCCATGGCTCCTTGTTCTCAGCATCCTCTCTAATAACTTTTGCTCACACATCAACACCATCATCACCACCACCATACCACCACCATCATCATCACCACCATCATCACCACCATCACCGCCATCATCATCACCACCATCATCACCGCCATAATCACCACCACCATCACCACCATCATCATAATCACCACCATCATCATAATCATCACCATCATCATCATAATCATCACCGCCATCATCATCACCGCCATCATCACCACCATCATCATCATCACCATCATCATCACTGCCATCATCATCATCACCGCCATCATCATCACCGCCATCATCATCACCACCATCATCATCATCACCATCATCATCATCACCGCCATCATCATCATCACCGCCATCATCATCACCACCATCATCAATACCATCAACAGCATCACTAGTATAGTTTGGGGCTTCAAACTTCCTGAACTGAAGCCTCCCTGCTGTTCAGGCCCAGTTGGTGCTATTATGTGAAGTGGCCTGAGCTATATCACACAGTAGTGGCTGGGAATGTGACTGGAAAGGCTGCGTGTTGAACATCAAGTGTATACACACACTAGCCCTGACATGGAAGATTTGCAATCATGAGGCAGACACCCCTTCAAGGCCAGAGGGACTCTGAATTCCCTCTCCCTTCCCCGTCCATCCTGGACTCACAACAAACCAGCTGATGCCCAGCCAGAGCTGGGACAGGAGTGTGTCCAGCCGCTCCCGTCACCCCCATGTGTCTGTCAAACCATCCTCCTTTCCTGAAAAGGACAAGCCGGAGCCATCTTTCGGGAGTTTTCTTCCCCTGACAGAAATCAGCAGGGTTAGAATAAACTGCATAAGTTATCAGCTCCTCGGGAAAGAACATGAAAAAGGCCCTTCTATCACTTAATGAAAAATAGCTTCTTTTTTGGACAGAACTTCATAGGCCTGCAATCAAGCTATGGCTCCCCTCTCCCTTCCCTGACGTGCCGTGCAGGCAAAGCAAGTCGGCATCTATTAATAATATTTTCTCCTGCTCCTTTCATTTTTCTGCATGTCCTACCACTGTCAGACCCCGTGATGGAGCGGAGCCTTTATCTCGTCCGAGTCTGGCCTGTCAGGGTGATAAACAATTCTAACAAGAATCAGAATAAAGATCTTCCCAGTAGACTCTGCAGAGAGATAGAGGCTTTTCTCATTTTCTCGACGGAAAAAAAAAATTTAATCTAGCGGCTCCGGCTTTTTTCAAGCGTCACATTCAAAGAGATGCAAATTTGTCAGAGCGGAGACCCCAGTGACTCTGAGCACTGCATGAATGTCAAAGGGGGGAGGCAGTGTCTTTGACATGGCTGCCTTTTTGGGGGGGAGGTGGAAGCTCTCCGCCGAATGTTAAAAAAAAATAAGGTTTAGCTTTGTAGTGGGTATTTCAACAATTTTCATAAGTTTTCTTCTGAAATAAAAAAACTGCCATCGGGAAGGAAAAGAGAGGAGGACAGGGACAGATGTAGATTTGGGGTGAAGGAGGAAAGAGCCCTAGAGAAACGACTCCACTGAGACGCCAGGTTGGGCCTGGATGCACAGTGACTTAGCCACTTTGCCAAAAGCAGGATGGAGCTAAATTAGTGAAGGAGTTGCAAAGGATGATTGAATCAGGGTAGAAGATGGATGGAGCAGAAGGAAAGAAAGAGAGGGGGGTGAGAGAGAGAAAATAAGAAGGAAAGAAGGGAGAAGGGAGGGAGAGAAGCAGGGAGGGAGGGAAAAAGAGAAATGCAAAAACAAGTCAAGAACAGACAGTACTGAACAAGTGAATGAGTTGCAATGAATGAATGCATCAAGAGTGTGGCTGGAGCTGAATGGGGGAAGTAACTGAATGAATGAATGAATGAATGCATGACAGACGGTGGCGCTCAGCCTTCCACTAGCCTAGTTGATGGAAAATGTCCCACCTCTCTGGATGTTTCTCCCTCAGTTTGCTTGGATGTGAGGGCATCTCCATGTTCTCTCATCCACACATGCTGCCTGGATGAATCAGAGGCTATGACAAATCCAGTCCTGCTGGAAAAGGCCAGGGAATGAGCAGGAGAACAAACAGGAGAGAGGCAGGTGCTGCTGACCAGAAAGAGGCCGGGGGCTGACTGACCCTGGGGACCCTGGATGACTGCAATAACAAGCACCGTCAGCGTCATTCCTCCCCCAGGTCCCAGAGGCGCTGCCATCTTGCTAACACTGGGCTAGCAGCCAGTTAGGGGAAGCCATCTTGAACCCAAGGAAGGACTCTTGTCACACACACAGTGCTCCTCCAGGAGGAAGGTGGAACACCTGGTGCCGTGGGGACTCTACACTCCCCATGCAGCCCCAGTGAGCCCAGGAGGCTCTGAAGAGGTGAGCACGTGACTCAACTCTTCAGTGTGCGTATGAAGCTCCCAGTCTTTTAGTATTAAAAATGCGAATACTCTACCACAACTCAATAGTGCATACCTGAAATGTGCAATTTAAGTGATCCTTGCTCTGGGCCCTGAACGGGACTTAGAGGGACATGGTGATGTCAGGCCAGTGGTCAAAAGCTAAGGTCTGGTGCAAGAGAGCCTGAGGCTGAAGTTGTTCCTGCCCATGACTTGTAGGATCTTGAACAGACCTTTCAACACATCTCAATTTCTATGTCAACACAATGTGAATCACAGTGGCGTACATGTCATAAACTTCTCAAACACTAAAAATAATTACCCTGCTAAGCATATGTCCTAGAGTGGGGTACAGGGGATGTAGTAAATAAATGGTCATTGTTCATATTATATCTTTTAAAAGTAAAACAGAAACCTCTAAACTAGCATTTTGTCTTGAAAGTCTCTTGCTGTACCACCTCAAGCTCACTTCAGAGATTATGAGCTTATTTATTTTATTAACACCTGCAGGCCTTGTTCTGAACAGGCAGCCCCCTAGGGATGGTCTAGCTGGGGTGACTCAGTGGTGGTGGTGTGGAGTATTCACAACAACGACACCGTCATCATTAAATCTGCTTCAGGATGTGCCGAGAGACTCAACACCCTATCATTCAGGCACAAAGAGGAGTAAGAGACTATCACCAAAACCATCTTCCAGAGGAGGGTCTTGGGCAAGTGTGTGTCATTATCCTGGTCCTTGTCCACAAACAAGGTCTTCCATGAACCAGGTACACCAACAGCACCTTGAGGTGCCTTGAGGACATGAACAAAGAGGATCATTCTGCTTTATTTTTCATTTGGAATTTCCTGGAATAGGGGAGACGGGCAAGTTGGATGGACAGGTGAATTTGTATGTGTGTGACTTTATAAACTATTACTTCAAGGCATGGAGAAAACTATTCATGTTGTGTTACTTGTATGTGAGAAGAATTAAAAAAAAAAAGAAGTGAAGGAGAAAAGCAAATCGTTGATTCTCAGCTATTTAGAGAACTTGTGTGACAAGGTCAAGGCGTCCAATGACCAGCTGCAATGCCACCAATACATGGGAAATCTCACCAGATGTCAGAGAACTAACTTCAAGCAAGGCAAGAGAACAGAATCCAGGAAAAAACAGGACCATGTTTACAGGCACTTTAGGGACTCTGTGTCCAGAGTTGACAGAGAGAGGGGCGGGTAGGAATCCTTGGGCAGAAATCCAAGGGTGCTGTCTCTGCAGAGGATCTGTGAGTGGGTGAAACCCTGGAGCGGGGTAGACACGGTCAGGCGTGTTTGGGGAAGCAGTACATCAGAGCTGATTGGTGCATGAGATTCTTGGAATCTCCCCTCTACCAGTAGAATCTCTCTCTGGACCTGGACATGGAATCCACATCCCCCTACTCCAGCCTCCAAAATTCCTCCACATCTGATTCATCGGTTTATTCCCCCAACTCTTCTTGACATCCCAAATGCACTAGGCCATTGATCATTCTCCAAGAAATACCTCACAAGTTTCTGTTTCATTGCTGTACTCTCCTTGGGATGACACTTTGCTACTGCATTGACCAGCCTCTCCCACAAGTTTCATTTAAATATCACCCCCTTCTGGAATCCAGCATCAAAAGAACCAGCTTTGTGAAGGAAGAAAACCTGTCCTTATGCCAACCTGGCACTTCGCACCTCTATAAATCATTGGTGAGTGTGTGTCTGGTGACATAAGTTCTCAGCTATGTCTTTATTTCCCCAGAGTATTGTGAACACCTTGAAAAGAAGGAATGTGCCTCCTTGCACACAGTAGGAGCACACAGACATACCTGGAATTGGGTAGCTACTTGGGAAATATTTATGGAATAAGCAGGTGAAGGCTTGATAGACTTGTCTGGGGGATCCCCTTGGAGTCTTGTCAAGAGAGAGCTTGAAGGGCAGGGTGAGATCCTTGGATGAACTGAGCAGGCAAGCCTGGCGCATCTGGGTGCTGTTCAGGAAATCCAGGAGCAGTCAGGGTAGAAACAATGAAATACCTGGAATAGTCAGTAAGCAGAAATCTGGCCTTGCAGCAAAGTCCTAGTAACAGTGATGCTTCAAGATGTGGACCCTGGTCAAGTATTTGTTCCCAAATAAAACTTAAAGGGGAAATATTCTGCAAGTAGAAATACAAAACATAGCAAACCTGGCAGGGAATGCAGCTAGAAACACAGCTGTTTGGATGGCTGCAGGTAAAGCAAGTTCAGGAACAAATTCCTTGCACAATATGGTCCCTGTTAGGTACTTGACTTTAATTCAGTAGGGAGACAGAGTACTACAGCAATGTGTTCGAGGTAGGGCGCTGTGCGAGAGGCATCTGACCGTGAGCCAGGCTTGTTTATGGTATTCTTGTCAATGTGATTGTCATCTTAGTGCCCTGTGGATTTTTAAACCCAGGCTTTGCTCTGCATTATCGCAAGAGAAGCATTTGTTCCAACCAGGTTTCCAAGGGAGATGTTCATTCAAAATCCTAAATATATTGAGAAAATATATTTTTCCTGAGAATTTTCACCACTTGGGAGCTGGAGGGAGACTTTGTAAGTAAAGGAATGCTCAAAAGTTTGCTCAAAATAGCTCACTTCTATACAGTGTGTCCCATAAGATACAATTCAGGGTGGTGAGGTTTACTGACATGAGGTGTGACTAACTCAAATGCCAAGACAACGAGATACAAGGTACAAGTTTCCCTTCCTGAAAACCAGAATGGCTTGGGGTCAGGTGGGTGGAGTTAATGGATTCGAGGCTATTTGTTTCATCCTAAAGAATGGCCGCAGTTGGACAAAGTAGGCGCTCCTGGGGCCAAGTCCTTCTGTTCCCACACGAAGGAGAACAGAGCCTGCGGGCTCAGATGAGGGGACCCTCTATTGGAGCGAAAAGGAGCCTTTACCTCCAAAGGCTTCAAGCAGTTGGCCCTTCCTAATATCATCAGCCATGGTTATGAGCAGTGCTACGTTTTATTTGCAAACTCGGCAGGCGTTAGAAAATTGCTCTCACTTGATAACAGCTCTGCCTCTCTCGGGAAGTGCATCGCAATTAAACTTCATGAGAAGTTTTATGTGGTTTTGATATGGCATCCCCCTTCTGAATGCCCCTCTAAGTGGATTTCAAAACCTGCAGTCAGTGCCCATTAACTCCGAGTGTGGCGAAGAGCTGCCTAGGATTAATAAAAATAGCCGCTCGTATAGCAGCATACATAAATGTTGCTCTGTTTTACCGTATCTCAATTAATCACAGATTAGTAGATGTGAATGGGGAGGATTTTGTGGATCATCTACTTGACGGCCCCCTCCCTCTCAGGGGTACAGAAACCATAGGCTGAGGGGGTGAGGAACAAGAGGCTGAAACAGGCTATGGGGAGTAGAAACGAAGGGAACCAGCCTCAAGTACCAGACAAATCTCTTACCTGGAAGATGAGACTGGAACTGCCCCCGGTCATCCCAGCTGGATTTTGTCCTTGGCACTGGGTTTCATCCTGCCCACCTGTGGGTACCAGTGGGAGCTTCAGGTAGAGCTTATGCTCCTACAGCTGGTATGGTTGGCATGATATCATTGTTGAAACCGCTTTCTGCCCAGGACAAACCGTCTCTGCCTCTGCCTCTGTGCCTAGCTCTCCAGTTCCTCAGACCGGGCCCACCCTGTATCCTACTATTACAAGTGTGGCTGGACCAAGCAGGTGTTGACCTGGCAATTTTGAATTTAACTTCAGTTTAGACTCCTGCTAGACAAGGTGACTTCCTTAAACCAACTTCAAACATTTCTATGGGACTCCACTTTGTACAGCTTCTAGAGCTGGGGTGATCCCACCAGCTACTTCCTCTCTGATGCTCACTCGCCACTTGCTCTCTACAGGGCACAACTGTTTAGTACCCCTCTGCCTCATGGTCACACCATCCTGCGCCATGGCACTAACTGTGGTGGATCATGCCTAAATAGTCTTGAAATTTATAATTGATTTGGAGACCCACCCAAACTGATGATAGACACAATGCGCTGTTGATCCACCTTGCCAGGTTTTCAGTAGTGTGGTGACCATAGTTAGTCATGGCAAATGGAATGTGAGTGCAGGGGTGTGAATCTTTTTCAAATAAGGTAAATTAACATCTGTTATATGCCAGCCCTCCTCCCCCAGAACACCTGGAAACTGAGTCGTAGGAGGTTGGGGTCCTAAGCCTGAGCAGGGCTGGTCCTCTGAGTCACTAGATGAGGGAGAGCTCCTGCCCACCTTCACCTTATTTTGCACAAGGAAGAAATGCATCTGTCGTGCTGAGCCGACCATACCAGATATCACTTGTCACTGTCGCGTCACCTAGTCTATACTTTCTGATAACAGAAGCACGTCTGCCCATCTCTTGAATGATTTTTGTCATGATCCAGCCTCAGTTCCCTCCTGTCCACATTCTTCCTGCATGCTCCCACATCTTTACCCACTGCAGTTTGCTGCAAGTCCACATATTTAGCTCAGTTTCTGCTTTTCAGCTGCAGACACCACACATCTACGTTAAGTGCTATGGGTCAGTTCCTTGTGCATCCATCTATCAGTAAGCTAATACCAACTGACCCAAGCTGGACTGACCATCTTCTTCTGACGATTCTTCTTTCCCATCCTGGTATGTTCAAAGCTATCAGTTTTACCTATCAAGTCATATAAACAAACGTGTACACATTACTCTATGTTATGACTCAAAGTACCTGTTCTCACAAGTCTGCTACTGACATCACTCCTGAAACCAACCTCTTTCCATCTCTACCATCCTTCCTTTGATTTGTATTACTGTGCCTTGGCTGAATTCCAATCAGTGTCTCTTACCTGCCTTTCCTTACTCCAGCCTTGTTCTGGCCTATGCACTCTCCTTACTCCAGACCTTGGGAAAACAGCTGTGTCCATCCCCTACATAACACCCTGTGGTATCCCTTTAGCTTTGAGCTCCTTGGTTGTGCTTTTTTTTTAAAAAAAAAAAAAAAAGATTTATTTATGGCCCTCCCTGGTGGCGCAGCGGGTTAAAGCACTACACTAAGAAGCTAAAGCCACTTCCACATGAGTTCGATTCCCACCTGACCCGGAGGTGACCAAATGGTGCGGCAGACCTCTCCTGACCCGCCCACTGCTCCCCTCAGCAGTGTGCTTCGTCGATCTGCCTGTTCTGCTCCCCACTCTGTCTCTGGTGAAGCCTCTCACCGCCCCTGAGCTTCTGGCCCGTACCCCAGCTCTGTATGTACAAATAAATAAATCTTAAAAAAAAAAAGATTTATTTATTTGTGCATACAGAACTGGGGTACAGGCCAGAGGCTCAGGGGTGGCGAGAGGCTTCACCAGAGACAGAGTGGGGAGCAGGACAGGCAGATCTAGGAAGTACACTGCTGAGGCAAGCAGCGGGCAGGTCAGGAGAGGTCTGCTGCGCCATGTGGTCACCTCCAGGGCAGGCGGGAATCGAACTCATGCGGAAGTGGCTTTAGCTTCTCAGTGCTGTGCTTTAACCCGCTGTGCCACAAGGGAGGGCCTGGTTGTACTTTAAAGGCACTTCATGCCAGGCTAGCAGAATGTGTCAAAGTGTGGTCTCTAAATTCAGCCTCCATGATATCAAGTTAAGTCTCACTTGGGAAAACTACTTAACTTCTGATGAGCTGAGATCATTGTTCTCATCCATCAGAGAGGAGTGATAATATTTTATTGGGGTGCTTTTAGAGGTAAGGGTGGAATCAAATCATTCACAGTCTAATTATTTCCCAAAACATGACAGTTATTATCAATGATTATGAATAATAAAAGGAATCGCTAAAGATGGACTCTTCCTACGTGTCAGTATCTCTGCCAAACCAGTCCCACCATGGCATCCCATTCTCTGTCCACTACACCTGCCCACTACATGTAGAGAGAATCATGACTTGTGTAAGCACACACTGGCAGTAAGTCTCCGTATTGCAGACCCAACCTGGGTTTATCTAATGAGATATTCTGATAGTTTTTCAACTCTGCAGTGGAAGGTAGAACCAGGAGCAAAATGATGATCCTTCTTGAAAGCCAGAAATATGGAAATGGCTTTGTAGAGAGCAGTGTCCCTTCTATGCTGTTAGATGGCATGGCCACCCCCAAGCCTACCTCCAGGCCATACATGGCATTCAATGTGTACAAAATAGCCAGAAGTGCTTCACAGAAGCACTACACAGCCACAAAAAAATCACTTACATGCATGATTATCTATGTATGACATATGTTATATTATCTACATCCCGGTATGTAGATAATCGTTTTAGGCTGACATTGAAGAGGCTTCTATCACAGCAGAGTGACTAAGGGCATAAGGTTCAAAGATTGCTCTGGTTTCAGCTACAGCTTTAGAACATTCTGGTTCTGTGACTTTGGCCAAACCATGTAGCACCAACAAAGAGGGAAAGTGATAGGACCTATCTGTTAGGGTCGCTTTGAGGACTAAGCAAAGCAAGGTAGTACTTATAAAGTGTGGTAAATATCATCGTCATCACCTTCATATTGGGAGTGACAGAAATGATGGAACAAAACTGCCCTTGGTATAGATGCTTACCCATAGTCTAAGAAATGCAGAGACATAGATAAGACTGGAAAAAAAAATGTGTTTACATGCTGGCAATGGGTCTGTCTGTCTTGTTTAATTATGAGTGCTATTTTATCTCTGCATTTTTCGCATTTCTGATGATTAATAGGTGTCACTTTTATGAGAAAAAAATGACACTCTACGTGACTCTAGACAGGAATTTTGTCTCTGACCTCACTGATTCCCCCCCACACACAGGATCAACTTTAGTCATTAAATTCATTTAAAAGCTCTGATCCATTTTGATCATCTGAAATATAGTGACAGACACCAAAATCAATCCCTACATTCGAGGTTGGCAAAGAGTGTAAATTATTTTAGAAGTCGTGTCAGGTAGAGTTTATTCCAAGGTTTGCTCACACATTTTAATCAGAAAACACAGAAGGTAGATAGAGCTTAGATTGAAATATCCCTTCACCTTGGACTCAGGACCGGGCTGACTTACTGTTCGCTGGCGGATAGGACGGGCAGAAGTTACAGCTTGTATGATAGCGGCAGCCTGGGCAGGAACTGAGGGGAACACATAAAGAAACATTTATTTAAAAAAAGTAAATCAACCATAAAGATCCTCCCAGCAGACCTGAGAGATGGAAGCCTCTCTCTCATTTTCTCCTTGGCAAAATTTAATCTATCGCTGGGGCTTTTCAAGCATCATATTCAAAGAGATGCAAATTTGTCAGAACTGAGACCCCAGCTGACTTTTAGCGCCCTGTGAATGTCAAAGGGCTTTAAAGGTTGAAGTGACTTACCTCCTTCCATCCTAACTAATTCAAATGCGTGTGTATGCATTTGTGTGTGTGTGTGTTTTAAGAAGAAAGACTAAAACAGAGCACACATCCACCTATGGATTCAGTGCCTTCTTTGTGTGGATCTGTTTGCAGCAAATCTGAAATTTAGACAGAAAATTCCACACTGAGAAACAAAAGTGTGATTGAGAAATCCATAGTCTATTGCTAAATCACAGGGCAAGAGAGTTTTTTTTGTTGTGTTGTGTTCATAAATAGCAATCACTTGGTTCCTTGCCTTCTTCACATTCTATCCTCTGAACTGCTTTAGGGATAACTATTAACTCATGAGTGATCTCTGTCCTCCACATGGTTCACTGCACACAATTCCCTTGAGTAATAGAAGCAATGTATTTACAATAAGAAATCAGAGGTTTTAATTAATGCTTCATGCACAGACCTGGTAGATGGAGAACAGTGTTCTGCACAAGGACTGGTAAGTCTGCTCTAGGCTTCTCCATCGCCCCCCAGATAAAAGACCAATCTGTTCATGGAAATTGTGCAACCTGGAGTCATCAGAGAAAAATGAGGTTAGGGTTCCCTCTGCACAATGAATCCTCTAGCTTATTAGTCATTCAGAAATGCTAGTATGCATACAAAATATGCAAAGCATTGTCCTTTCACTTATTGACTTCCCACTAAGTGTTCTCCCAAAGGATGTACAAGAGGTTGAGACGCAAGCTCAGTCCTTCCAAAAAGCACAGGCCCATGGGGGCTGAGCACACACCCAGCTGCCCTAGCCCCCTGAAAATATACACACACATGTGTGCATGGACTCTCAATAGCTCACCACAATCTGCATCTCGGGAGCTCTGCTGATCTTGTTTGGTCTAGCTCACACATCTGAAGGTGGCTTGTTGTTGGCTGGCCGCTGGAATGACTGACTCCAAGTCTCTGATCCTCCACCGGGCTAGGCATTCCCATGACAATGGCAGGGATTTGGGGAGAAGGCAAGCAGATGGCATCACAGCTCTTGCTCCTCTGCTGGCACCATGTTTGCTGCATCTCACTGGCCAGAGTTTCTAAGACTGAATACAAGTTAGAGAGGAAGAGTGTCAACAGTTATATGGTGAAGGTACCCCTGATGTGAAGAACAAGATAGGTTTTTGCCTTGTCCCACAAGGCCACCATCTTCTGAATGTGAGGACTTGGGGGTCAGAGACACAGGAAAAAGGGTATTTCTGCAAGGGTCATGTCTGCATTGAGTCTGGAGGATAATCAGACACTCACCAAGGAGTTTGGAAGACGCAGGGCACAGACCCAAGATGATCCTGCCAGGACTGCGGGAAGGAGCGTGTGGCGCGAGGTGAGGGGTGCCGTTTGGGGGCAGGTAGGTCCTGAGGCTGGAAGGTGGAGGACCTCACAGATCCATCTTCAGACCTTGGCCTTCGTGTTTAGATAGTGAGCACAGGAGAAAACCTCAATAGAACGTACTTTATTGACATGTGTGTCGGTGAGAAGGCGAAGCCATAGTCTGTTGTTCCCTCGGTCACAGCCAGGAGTTCCTACCACGGACTAGTGAGAAATGTGGGCAGGTGAGAAAGTGCGACTTGGTCCTTCCCACTGCTCAGAAAACCCCCTAGTAATAAGCCATGTGTTAAGTGCAATGAAAAGACATGATTGTCTCTTTAAGAAAGGGGTTGGGGCCGTGCTTTTGGGTTTTAAAGTCTGGAGACAGTGGCATTAGATTGATTAGGTGTGTACATGTTGGCTGAGAAAGCTGTAGAAAGGCAAATGGAAGTGTTTGACAAGATGAAAGACTATTCAACATGCTAGACAGCTGCTTGAGTGAAGAGATCTATAACAGCGCAGTAAAATATACTCACCAGGAAATGATCCCTTCCCAGCAAGGCTACCCGCAGCCAGGTCACACAAGTTTTGTCTGGTGTGACAGCTCAAGCAAACAAAGTTTGAAGGCAGAGCTGAGCGCACGTGTCTCTCAGCAGATGGGCAGTGGCTTTGTACAGTTTGTGGCCGCTTGGGTGGTCACTGCATCAGGAACTTTCTGTGGGTTTCTGTAGAAAAGCTAGGCTATCCCACAGAACTTCAGGGTGCAGTGGGAGCTGGACAGACTGTGAAGTCAGACCACATAACCTTAGGAAAGCTGGCCCCGAGCCGTGGCAGAAAGCTCAGCCACTCCTGATTTGGGCTTATCTGCAAAATGGGCAGTAGCAACTTCTGCAACAGGAAGTATGATAGGCGCCACCTGCTCACTGGGACAGACGCACTTCTGAGTGCTGCTGAGGCCCAACATAATGCTCTCGCAGCCGATGACCAGCTTTCCAGAGGCTGTAGGCTCCACCTCCCCTACCGCTGCTAAGACTGTCAGCATGCCTCGGCTAAGCCAGGAAAGGCCCCTTCCCCTGGCCATTATTCTGTTGACACCTCTCCCTCTCCCTGGCCTCAGCCAGCAAAGGCTGCCACTTTCAAGGGTCATGGCTTCAGTTAGACCCACCCAGTAATCCAGGATAATCCCAAACTCAAAGTCCTAAATGTAATCACATTGTCAAGTTCCCTTTACCAAGTATTGGACTGCAGATAGGTTCTAGAGATTAGGACACAGGAATCTTTGGAGGAGAGACTCCCTTGGTCTGCCACACTAAGGAACGCTCTCTATCAACACCCAGAGCAAGAGCCTGCTGTAACTAATCTGTGATGCTACAGTGAGCTGAGCAGAGTACACCTGACGCCAGGGGGCAAGTGGGGGCTGTTTCTAATGTTATTAGTATTAGAATCTAAGTGCTAATACTGCAAAGGCCACCTCCTCAGAGTTCCGAGCCATCTCCCAGAAAGCTGTCCTGAACAACCACCTGTGCTCCCCTCTCCCTACCCCAGACATTTGACCCCAATATGCAGGGCTCACCTCCACTTTACTCACCCATTTTCTTGACACCTAGCAGTGTCCAGCACGCCACTGGTTGTTGACAAATGCTGTTGGCCTCATGAGCTTTCCTTCAATATGAGACAACCTTGGCATAGGCACTGCGCTGGTCACTCAACAGAGGTCAGGTCTAATCTTCATCTTGAACTTTAAGATCAATTTTCTTATTTCAACATACAGAGGAAGGAACTGAGGCTCAGTTTCAAAGTCTAAGAGATTTTCAAATCCCAAAGCTACTGTATCAGGAAGGTGAGCCCCAACATAGACTTCAGGGACCCTCAAGGTAATTTTATTCCACCGATAGCTTCCCTAAATGGATCATGGGACCATTGTTCAGATAAATCTACCCAGTTCCAATACAAGTAGATTTTTCCTATGGTCCAGTGACAGCTTCATGGTGTAACTACGTAGGTAACACTTAATAACAGCAGTATCTGTGGTGATAGCTAACACCTAGAGTGCTTACCTTGACCAGACACTTCCACGAGCTAACACCTAACTGGCATCAACTCATGTGACCCTAGTAACAACACGTGCAGTCTTCACAGAGGACGACAGAGGTGCACAGGGGGTAACTGAGTTGTCTGAGGCCACACAGCTCATGGGATGTGAAGCCAAGGAGTCCGTGAACTTCACCCTTACATGCTCTGATCTTCCATCAGCACAGAGCTCATCCTAGTTCACCTATCTCCAGTCCAGCTCAGACTAACCTACTCTAGCATTTATCCCCATAAGCAAGATGTTTGAGACATCTTGTGAAGAGACGGCAGAGAAGGAAGAAGTGTCACTCACAGACTGGGGTACAGATGAGATCTAAGCTGCCCTGTAGTCCACCCCTTGATTTGATTGTTTTTTTTTTAAAGATTTAGAGCTGGGATGTAGACCAGAGGTGTGAGGAGGTTCATCAAAGACAGAGTGGGGAGCAGAACAGAAAGATCTATCGAAACATGCTGCTGAGGGGAGCAGCAGGAAGATAGGAGAGGTCTGCTGCACCATGTGGATCAGCTCCCTGGCCGGGGATTGAACTCACACTGCAGTGGCTGCAGAGAGCTTCATAATGCCGAGACTTAAGCCCTGTGCCACCAGGGAGGCAGAGCACACCTTGATTTTAAAGATGTGGGGTCAGACTCGCTCACAGAGGGGCTTTGGCTGTCAAGGTGAACACACATGGGCTCTGGCCACCTGGGAAGGCAGCTCCTGCTTCGGCCCCCGAGCCCCCTCAGGTGCTTGCCGCTCAGGTGCACCAGTGGATCATGCACCTGTCTCCTCCCAGGGCAGAGCCTCTGCCTGGCCCAGGTGAGTCCCAGCAGCAGCAGCTGGTGCAGGGCAACTCGTTGGCAGCATCCACTCACTTGGCTCTTACAAGAATGAGGAGCCGAGATAGACCCTGCTTCCAGAATATGTTGCACCTGCTGCCCCCCACCCCCGTCTCTGAGCTGACACCCCATCCCATCCCCTCTCTCCTGAGCCCAGGTCCCAGCTCTACTTGGCGTCACTGTTCCCTTCTCAACTCTTCAATCCCCGTTCATGTAGTAGTTAAAGAACTCATTGAAAAGTCACTCCAAGCACATTGCTGCTGCCCTGAAGCCATTCCAGGCCTTCCCGTGACAGAGGCGCTAAAACCCGACTCTGCCACACTCAACAGCACTGACTCCCCAAGCACACTCTGTCCCCATCTTCACTCACTCTGTCTGCGCAGCTTTGCTTAAACATGACCTCCACCTCTACCTCAGGGCCCTTGCATGTGCTGCCTCGTGCAGCCCGTTTCTTCTCCCTGACTGTCCCTGCCCCACCCTTCTCTTCCCTAGGCCTCCTCAGAGAGGCCTTCCGGGACGTCCATGTTTCCATTGTCCCCATGTCCAGTGCTCTCTGCCTTTTCATTTGGCTGGCCTGTGACATGATCTCTATCCCCCTTTTCTCACTTGTTGACTATTTCCTGAACTAGTTTCCATGAGAGTAAATGCTGCACCTGTCTCCATCACCGCATCTTCAGCCTTGCTTGAAAGCCACCAGTGGCCTGTACTGGCCTCACCTGGGAGCTTGTGAGGAAGGCTCAGTGTCTCAGTCTCTATACCACTAAATCTGCATTTTCTTGTTATCCCTGGAGGCCCCCAGGTGCCTTGGAAACAGAGATGTTCCATAGCCACACGGAATGAATGTATGAACAATCTCAAATATCTGCATCTCAGACAAAGATGCAGGCCTGAGGGTCCCGTGTCAGTAAATCTGATGGCTGTTCTTCCGGGATTGCAGACATTACATGCATCTAATGAAGTGGGGTTTTCCAAATAATGTAAATGCATCTGCCCCTGACCATCCAGCCCCGTGAGAAGCCAAGTCACAGCGCCCCCAGAGTCCCGGAGGCCCATGGTAACAGATGCGTGAAATGCCCTGCTGAGGTAGGCAGGCTGAGCGTGTTCTGGGAGACACCTTCCTCCAGGAGAGGAGAGGAGCACTGCTCTACCTGGCGGAGCAGGAGCTCAACTGTACTCAGTTATGATCACAAACTAACACAGCTCATTTTTTTCCAACAAAAACATCACAACACAGAGTTCAAAACAGTAAAGCCCTGGATCTCCCACCTCAGATTAGTATTAAGCATAAGAGGTGAAATTGGACATGCTTCTGCTCCCGCGAGGATGCTGTAAAAGTGCATCAAGGAAAGGATGCAAAAGGACTATAACCTGGAGAAAGAGATGACGTGGGAGAAGGTACATAGCTCAGTGCTTTAATTCTTGGTTTTATGCTACCCACCGTTCCTATAACATGTGTCCTGATCAATAAATGTTAAGAAATGTACAACTGGAAATACAAGTAGTGACACAACTCACACATTAAACATTTAGAGTTTGTTCTGGTCGTGGTGGCAGAAACCATGCCTGGGGCCTCAGTCTGGATGGCTTGAACCCTCAAAGTCTTTGGAATCTTACAAGATAAGGACAAAAGGCCCTCTTGTGCCACACTGTCTATAAAGTCCCTAAAATGTAGGTGGGGTTCACAACATGAGAGCTCCTGGCGGTCTTTGTCTCTCTGGCACAAGGAAGTCACAGAGCTGGTGCAAAGATCCCCAAGACTAACACCTGCTAGGCCTGATGAGTGGTCTCCCCCAGCAACGGTGCCTGTACGGAGTGGAGGCCGAGCGGCAGGTGCAGCCACACCTGCACAACACACCCAGAGCAGGAGTGTGGGGTTTCAGTTCCTACGTCTTGCCAATTCACTTAATTTTGCGACTTACCTCACTTTATACGACCTAAGCTGACTTTCTTTCATTTCACTTCATATTGCTGTGTTTGATTTATTTCTTTTTACATCTGTTGCCTCCCAGAATCCCGATTAGCCCCATTTCACAGAGGGAGAAACTGAGGCAAAGAGCTAAGTATCCACAGTGCCCCACATGGGTTGGTCCTGGGTGGTTACGACCACGATGACTTTGCAGACTGAGCTGCTAGTTTGCTCACCACCATCCGGGGCCAGCTGAAAAGTCCAGGCCACACTGGGAGATGATGTGAGTTCTAGAAGCTCTTTTTGTGACCAGCTCCAGGTATTCAGAAATATCAAGGTTAGAGGCCTCCTTTCTGACATGTGGAAGCTGGTGGAAAAAAAAAAAAAATAGGTCAAGTAGGTAAAGGGATCTAAACACACAAACACAAGACTCTAGTCACCAGGCCCTTCAAAATCTCACACGGGGATAAACCACGCGCAGCCTGGGGCAGCCACTGAGACGTGCAGAAGGTGCTGGCCACAGACAGTGGCTGAGCCGCTGTCCAGCTGTGTGACTTGGCCCGAAGCACTTGCACTCTCTGCCCCTTGATTTCTTGGTCATTAAGCACACAAGCTCTGCCTTCCATACCTGCAAGGCTAGAGGAAATCAACCCCTGAGCTCCAACACACAGTAGGTGCACACCAGGAGTGCCAGCTGAGTGCAGGTCTAAGATTGGTGAAGATCGATGATTGCAGGGTGGATACATGAAAAGGAGATTTTTTTCCCCTGAAATTGCACTCTGCCAACAAATTGAAAAACATACCACCAATCTGAGAAATGCACAGTATTCATGCTCTTGCGCTGTTTGGTCCTGAATTTTTTATCTCCCAAGAATAATGACCTCAGCCCTGGGCATTTCCAGGGGATTAATGACCAGCAGAATTTAATGACCCCGGCTCCAGCCTAGAGCCATCCCACATTCCCTGGGTGCTCATTAATCCCAGGTAGACCAGCAGCCTTTCTTCTCCTGCAACAATCATGCCCAAGTTCAGCCCCGCTGCAGCGGAGGGGGCGCTGGGACCCCTCGCCTCCACTCCGGTCCCCAGCCTGCTCCAAGCTCCAGCCACTCACTGGCTCATTTATTTACAGGGCAGCCAGGCAGTAATTAAAATATGCTAAGGAATTCCCCTGGCCTATGGCAGCTGGACCCAGTGATGAGCTGCTTCAACTAGAGACCCCCTACCCCCCTCGCCTTGAACACACACATATTAACTTTTAGGGAGGCTGCTCAGTATTGCCTCACATTTTATGTCGAAGGATTTCATGAGATTTTAATGAGTTTCTACCACTGGAAAAGCAAGCTCACAAAGGATCCATGCAAATTGCTTTGTCTCGTGCAGCAATCCGGGTGACGGCAGGCTTCAATATTTGGTTTCTGCGAGGCGGTGGAGATGCGCTGATGTATGCACGCTGAACTCTAAGTGTCTCTGCAGCAGCCGGGGCTGAGGCGGTGCTGCGGGGGGCGGTGGGTCCATGTGCGGGTGAGGTCCAGACGCGGCCCCTCCACCTGCTACTGTTTTTCCCTCTGTCCAATGGGCATACTATAATGTCCCCAAGGATATTTCCTCCTGGGAAAAGCTGGAACTCCTATTCCGAAGATGCTGGTGACTCAAATACCCCGCCCTTCTTCCCCGGGATCAAGTCAGAAGTGGGGTGCGGTGTTTGTGTCATGACTGACCACCATTCATACCCCACCGCCTCACAGCAGCCCATTCTCCGTTTCTCCAACTCAGAGACGAAAGCTCACAGGACAATAACAGCGGATAGTGGTGCTCAGCCAGGGGGTGCCGCAGGGAGAAGAGTCGGGGTCACACTGCCCCTCGTCTCTGTAGCCTGGAGGGACAGGCCCCACAGGCAGCTGTACCTTGCACTCACAAATCAAGGCAGACAAGGCAGAGTGACCAGCCAGGTGCCAGATCCACCCCAAGAGTAGCCGGGTGAATGTCGTGGACAGCCGGTAGAGGAGGATCAGGGAGAACAGCGAGCTGCAGGGAGGAGGAGTCACAGGTGGGGCTTCACTCCAAAGGTGATGGAAGCACTAGAAGTGTGTGTCGGCACAGGTGTGTGTGGGCACACTTACGCACACGCGCTGTATACACACCTGTGAGCAGTTAAAGCGTCCATGCACATGTGCCTGTGTGCACATACATGTTTACTTGAGCTGATGCCCGTGTGGGCACACACATTGCTACGTAAACCTCCCAGACTCAGGCTCTGTACAGCAGTGACCAGCCTCCCTTTTGAATTATTTTTGCTCTACTTTTAAGTTTCACAATGAAAATAGCTTTTGGATTTTGCAAATAATATGTATTTATTAGCAAGCAACACATTTCACACATAGCAAGTGTCTCTGAACATGTTAATCCCCCTCTTCCAGCTTTTGGCTAAGCATAAGGATCAAAAGGCAGAAGTCAGGGAAGAACAGTTTTTCCTGTTCTTTCCTGTTCTCAGCAGTACGGAGAAAGGGGGGAACCCCTCCCCCATTTCACTCAGGGCAAGGCCTGTCCTTGTCAGCATCTCTCTCTACCTGCCTCCCCCTCTCAGTCCACTTCTAACTGTGCCCGTGCCCAAGGCCTCCAATGCCCCAAATTATATGGTTTGGCTGAATCTTTGGATGAATTCAAGTCCTTGTTCCAGATGCTCATCTTCCTCTGTGGTCACCACAGACATTACAAGTCGATGGGGCAATTGTGCATTATTCTGTCACCTGGCCGGCGTGAAGAGAGGCGGGCAGCTCGCCAGAGCCCCACACGTGTTGACACCCAACCACACAGGTAACGCGAGAGGCTCAGCTTGGCTGGAGAGAGAGGGAGCCAGGGTTTCGGGCCAGGAAGTGGCCATGATTTTCCAAGACGGTGCTGACAGCTGGGGGTGGAGGGGCAGCGGCCCCTGAATCTTCGCTGCCTCTGCAAGCTACGACAGGGAAGACAAAGAATACTTTTTTGTCATTCTTGGCGCAAATGAAAGAAACTTGTCATTCCAACTTCACAAGACGGTGCTCGAAGATGAAATATCCGACTCCGCTGGGACAGCCATAGTTTTTTGCTGTTATTACAGAAGAAAATTATAACCATAAAAATGTCCAATTTAGAAAAAAAGGTGCCACTTTAGTGTCATTTGCATAAAAGCTGTTACACACAAATTGTTATAAAGACAAATGTGTAGTACTCTTGTTGAAAATTGCTTATATCTTTGGTGCTTCGCCTTGAACGACATAAAGGCCTCTTCAAACTGAAATTCATTCTCAGGTAAATAAAGCTGAAAGCGAAATTTCACCTATTTCAAAGTACGTGAGTGGTTTTTCATGTTGTCTTAAACAGCTTTGGAGAGGCAGGGCCTGCTCTTCCCCCCGCCTGTCGGTCCCCCAGAGGTAGGGGGGCAGGGGGCGTCCCTTGGTGTCCCAGCAGCGAGAGGCACCCTGGGCAGAAGCTGGCCAGGCCATGGTGGGCACAGACAGGGCAGGAAAGAAAGGAGCGGGGGGACGGGAGGGGCTGACTCTTGTCTGAGACTGAGCCCTTGGGGGCAGCCTGCAGCCCGCCACAGGGCCTGCCCCCGGCCTGTCCCTGAAGGCTTCCCCAGCCACCTCGCAGCTCAGCCCTAGCCTCGACTTCCAGATTTCGGAACTTGCTCAGCATAACTTCCTCAGCCTGGAATAGTCTTATGATCCGAGTATTTCAGCTTCTTCCTCAGGACTCATCTCCGAGACAAGTGTTTCTCCCCCTCTGTTTCTTGCTGGTGGCTAACTCCCTCTTCCACCTCTCTACACATTAGTATTGGCTTATTAATAGGAAGTGATTGACTAACACTAATCTATAGCACATACCCCACGCCATGAAACCCACTCCCCCATTTTCCACGTGGAGGGAGGAACTGTATTCCACCCTGGACACACTAGGAGATACGCGGGGGGGCAGGTGGAGGGGTTGGGGACACGTGCTGGCTAGTCACGCATCTCATGGGGTGCATCTCACAGGGCGGACTCTACATTAAGAAGCTCTGCCACTACAGGCTTCATCTGGTCTCAGGGTAATAAGACAGCTTTAGGGCCTTGTGGAAATGGTGGTGCGTTGTGATTTTCCTTTTTGAAAGACTTTTACTGAAGTATGAATGATGCGTGAAGATACACACATTGGCGGTATGTGTTCTGCTGAGTTTGGAAACATGCATGCACCTGTAACAGCATCATCACCGTCAAGGCTCCTTCCAGAGCGTGGGACTGTGGTAAGAACAATTCACGTGCGCTCTCTCCTCTCCATGAGTGCTCCATGCCTCACTGTTACCTGGAGTCACTGGTTTGTACAGCAGCTCGCTGGAACTCACTCATCAACTGTACCAGGAATTACACCCACTGATTAATACTTTCTTCTTCCCTGCTTCCCACAACTTGCAGGCCACTTTTCTATTCTCTGCTTTAATGGGCTTGATTATCACGGGGCCTTGCAGTATTGTTCCGTGACTGGCTTATTTCCGATCACAATACTGTCCTTGTGTCTGTGTTGTTGCAAATGTGAGGGTGTTCTTTTTTAAGGCTGAATAATATTCCACTGTAGGAATCTACCATATTTTTCTCAGCTTGGTTGAGGGATGATTTAATCTACAAAAAAAAAAAAAAAAAAACTACCTAATGAATGTAACAGAGCTGTGTGTATAGACATAGTGGTATACGTGTGCCCACCTCCTCCCAGTGTCCATGTGTCCCTCCATATGGAGATCTGGCCTCAACATATTTTCCAGTTTTCTGAAGTGAAATTGACAAATAAAATTGTAATATATTTTAAGTATGAAGTATGATAACCTGTTGCACATTCACATTGTGAAACACCCCCAAAATCAAATTCATTGACTTATCAAATTCATTACTTCATGTTACCTTTTTTCTCCCTGGTGAAAATGCTTAAAATTGATTCTCAGCACATTTCTAGAATGTGATACAAGCATCCAGCCCCCAGGGAGCACATTCAGCTTTCGGAACTGAGTCACCTTGTAAGTGAAAGCACACCCACATCCCCCTGCTACCCTGAGCAACTGCCACTCTGTCCCATTTCTCTGAGTTCAACTATTTTTTGAGGATTTGAATGGAAGTTATACCATACAGTGTTTGCCTTTCGCTGACTTACTTCACTTAGCCTACTGCTCTCCTGCAAAGACCCCTATCCTGTGCTCAAAAAACTCAACTCAAAGTGTTAAAAAGAGTTTAACATAAAATGTAACAATGAAATTCTCAGAAGAAGTTGTAGGGGAAATGTTCCTTCACATTGGTTCTAGCAGTGATTTTGTTGTTGTTGTTCATACTAAAAGCAGACACAACAAAAAGAAGCTAAGTGGGATCATATAAAACTAGAACTAATTTTGTACAGCAACAACTGAATCTTCAACAACAAGCAAAATGAAAAGGCAACCTCTAGAACAGGAGAAATCCCCCATAAAGAAGAAATCTGATTAAGGGAGAGGCCAATAGCCAAATATATAAGGAACTCATACAACTCAAAAGCCAAAATCAAATACCTCACCTTTTAAAATGAGCAAAAGACTTGAAAAGTCATTTTCCTAGGGAAGACATACACATGGCCAGTAGGTATATGAAAAGGTGTTCAACATTACTAATCTTCAGGGAAATGCAAATCAAGACCATAATAAAATCTCACCTCACACCTATTAGGGTAGTTATTATCAAAAAGAAAAAAGATAATAAGTGTTGACACGGGTGAAGAAAAGGGAATCCTTGCCACTGTTGGTGGGAATGTAAATTGATGCAGCAACAATAAAAAGAAGTATGGAGGTTCCTCAAAAAATGAAAAATACAACTGCTCTATGATGCAGCAATCCCACTTTTCCTTAAATATCTGTGAGAAACAAAGTCACCATCTTGAGGTGATGGTTGCCCCCCCCCATAGTCCTTTAAGCATCATTCACAAGAACCAAACATAAAAATAGTGCAAGTGTCCACTGAAGGGTAAAGAAGACATGTCGTGATGTGATTTGATCTGTGATGGAATATTACTCGTCCGTGAAAAGGAAACCTTGCCATTTGTGACATGTATGTAGTTTTGATTTTATAGATGTTATGTTTCTTTTTAATGGAAAGGGATGGAAAAAAGGGCATTGGAAAAGAAAGCTCTCACTCCCTCACGTGAGTCCCTGTCACAGAGGCCCCATAAACAAAGATACTGACTTTGAATGGCCTCCCACTGGAAGGCAGGAACCCCGACACATGCTGTCTACAAATAGCAACCCTCTTGGTCAGATTGATGCTGACGGATTGCAGTGGCAATAACTGAGACCCAGAAGAGGTATAATGCTTACAAGTGGGAAACCTGGACTCTCTGGCAAGTCTCACATTTATAGCCATTTATTGCTGGTGAAATAGGCTTTTTGCATCCTCACTTTACTTACTCTTTACCTGGCATCCTGCAGGGTAAATCTAACTACTTCTGTTTTAGGGAGAGTAGACTATAAAAGGAGCAGCTGTGAGTCAGAAAAACCTCTTTTTGAATCTCAAACATGACATTCCCGATCTCTGAAAATTCATTTTATTCCCGTTTGACCTAATACCACTGAGAAGTCATGTCCACTATGAAGCAGCTGCTGCGTCTCAAGGACACGGGCTAGGATTTCCAGGAAAGGAGCCGCTACAGTGATGCTTAAGTCACTTAGCAGGTAGCAAGCAAGAAAACTGGCAAAGGGAATGGGGTGAAGAGCAGAACCTGGCACCTGTCACCTGGACCTGGCAAGGTAGATGGGGACAGGTCACAATGTCAGGGAGCTTCCTGTGTGCATTTTGGTAGAAAATTGAAGGTTTCTCATCGTGAATCCATTCAAATAATCATCTGCCTTCCTCTTGCTTCTGAACGACTCACTTCCATTTCAGCTGAGAGAGGCAGAATGAGGCGAGGCGGGAGAGCCCTGGGGGCTGCGGGGTTTGCATCGGAGGGGAGGCAGCTGCTGCAGCGGCAAGAAGTTTCCAGAGATGTGATGGCCAGGTCTCTGCGCAGCTGGGGGCAGCTGAAGCAGAGAAGAGAGACCTGCCAAGTCAGAACAGAAGGAAATACAGAGATGCAGAGGGAGGTCGGGTCCTGGGACCGCAGTTGTGTTCCAAAATCAAAGGTCTTCCCACATGTAACACTTGTAGAGGCTCAAGGCAAGTGTTTTCCCTCTAACTGAAGGATAACTCTTTTGATGCATGCTTTCCCAACCTGGACGAGGGGCAGTGGTTGAGTCAATGGCAATCAGAGGGCTGAACACTAGTATTTTCTACATGGCAGTTTATGAGAAAAAAAAAAAAAAACATTTTTAGGTGATGAAGCTCTTTCATCTCTGCATATTTTAAATCCGGTCGTTGAGTATAAACATTTTGTTTGGGGCCGTTATAATTTCCAGTCGGCACTGAAGGAACCTGAGTGGGTGTGGCATTCCGTGAGGACAACCTCACCCAGACCTGATACTCTGGAAGTGCAGACCAGAGGCCACCCAGTGTGGGCTCACAGGAACTGCTGCCCGATGTCTCAGCTGTGGCTTTTTTCTAACATGTTCCCACCTGGGAGCTCAGCTCTGCTGGATTATGGGCAAGGGATCCTGGAGACCCGGAAAGATGCCGGATGTCTTCAGGGAAGGGGTCTTTCCACCCTGGGCAGGGGTGGCCCCCAGGCCATGGAGAGATGCTCAGGGGAGAATGTGATGGCTTTCAAGGTCACTGCACGGATGGTCAGAAGCCGTGACCATATGCCCACGCTGAACAAGATGGAGATCTATTTCCTTTCCGGCTGACTCAGCAAGGTCACCTGCATCAGGCACTCATGAAGCCACTGCTGAAAAAGACACTGCATCAGTTTCTTCAGAATGACTCCAGTGCCAGCCACACAGCGCGGGTCACTGTCGACTCCGGCCAAAGAACAGAGTCCAGAGCCCCCGTGGGTTTTATAGGCCTCATGCTCTCTCTGGGAACCAGGCGCCCAGCGGAGGGACAGGCAAGGAGGAAGTCACAGGCCAGGCTGGGGACCGGGAGGCGGCAGGCAACCGAGACCCCAGCCCCCCACAAATCTCTACACTCCCTCACTGGCCTGCTTCCTCTCGTGACACCTCTTGGTCTGGCCTCTCCTGTGGTCACGGTGCTCGTCTCCTCTACCAACACCACTGCCACTCTTCTCCCCACCTCCAGGCTCAGGTGTGCACATTCACACACGCAACCCCCCATGTCCACAATCAGGCCCGCGTGCCCAACCCACGCTCCCAAGCACCTTCTGCATCTGAACCATCAAGACCACAGATGAGAGCACCGAAGCTTGGGGCTTCAAAGCCTCATGAATTCATTCTCCTGATAAGGCCCCGCACGAGCAGAAGCTGCTGGCCAGCTGTGGAGACTGATATCGCAAGTGGGACTGAGGATGTTGGCCCAACAATGAGCAGAGGACAGCCGACACGCCGAAGGGCCCCTAGAGCAATCCAGAGCAGGAACATGACAGAGGAACCCTCCCCCAGGTGAACGGGAAACCTGAGAAACTGAACAGTCAGCAGCTCACCGGGCAGCCACGGCGGGGTAACTGCCCTTGCTTATGTGGGGGGGCGCTGGCACTGTGAAACTGACAGCATCGGGGGACTTGCAGAAGTCACGTTCTCCAAGCAGGCACCTCTCGGTAGAGAAGGGAGATGGGGAAACAGCACCCCAGTCCAGCCTCCCAAACTTCTCAAACTGTTGACCCCCTTCCATAAGGCTGAGTGGGGGAGGCAGAGACTCACCATGGGGCCAGCAGATCTCTCCCACTCGGGAGGAAATTCCAGGACAGGGGAAGAGGCCCCCAACCCAACAGCAGCAGGTTAAACTTGGGGTGCTCCCTTTCTCCAGAATACGGAAGCAGAACAAGGCCCCAGCTCCAGCGGGCTCCCCTCTGAAGAGGGGGTAACTGAGACAGTTTAGGGCCCAGAGACCAGGTCCTCAAGACCTGGCAACATGGGGCACCATCACGCTGAGGAAAGACCCCGAAGCCACCAGCAGGCTTCAACCCCCCCCTTTTTTTTTGAGGGGTGAGGAGCTGACTGACTTGTTCTCTGAAATTCCAGATGGAAAACCAGGCACAGTGGTGGAAGGTACAGGGATAAGCACTGCTGAATGTCAGGACAAGCTTTCCGACAGTTGGGGTGCACCTGCCGGAGCTCCCTGGAGAGGAGGGCGGGAGGGCGCATCTCGGGAAATGTGTGAGCCGAGGCGGGGGCTCCGGGATGCGATGAGGGGGTTTCCTGCTTGGGTGGGAGGCAGAAGCAGATGGTTTCGTGGTCCCTCTGGGAGGCTGCATTTCCTTGCTGAAGCCCTTTCCTGAGACAGACTTGGAAAGTGTCGGCACTTCCTGCGCTGAGCGAGGGAGGCAGATTCTCAGGGAACAGAGTTAGACAGGAAGCCACTTTCTCGGGGCTGCATTAAGAACATTTGCAGGGACACATGTTAAGCCCTGGTGACACAGGGCTTAAGTCTCAGCACGGTGAAGCTGTCCGCAGCCACTGCAGTAGGAGTTCCATCCCCAGCCAGGGAGTGACCCACAGGGCACAGCAGACCCCTCCTGACCACCCGCTGCTCCCCTCAGCAGTGTACTCTGTTGATCTTCCTGGCCTGCACCTCATTTTTATATGCATAAATAAATAATTCCTTATAAACAACACTGCAGGGGGTCGTGCGTAAGTTTCCCAGCAGGTCCCAAGTGGACAAGCGCCAGGTATAATTTCCCAACTGATGACACCTGTCCTCACATACTGTCCAACATCACCATGTAGGGTGCAGGCTTGGAGCTACATCTGCTCCCCAGAAGAAAATCTCCCAGGCTTCTGTGCAGCGTGGAGCCTCCTAAAGGGAAGGCCTGAAGCATCCCACCTTCACTTGTACATCATACCTGCAGTGAGCACTTACTACATACCTGACGCTGGTCAGGAGGACAGCAGTGAGCCCGGGGGAGAGGCAGGAAATAACCCGATAGGCACAGAACATGTTCCAGAAGAGACAGAAAGTGGGGTGAAGGGGAGACCTGGAGAGGGACAGCCAGACGGCGTTCCTGGCCAGAATGGGTGGAGAGCAAGTTTGGCAGGTGCACCCAGGTGGGCCTGGACAAGCACAACGTGCAGCTGGGAGGCCGGGTCCAGGGTGGGGGAGGGGGGAGGGATAAGCTGAGCAGACGTGGGAGGCTTGAGATCACATATAAGGACTTGACCTTCCTCTTGGGAGATGCTCAGTTATAAATTTCTCTTCTCTCTAAATAACAAAATTTGTTGTGGGAGCAGTGTTAGGTTTACAGGACATGGCAGCGATACTATAAGGACTCGGCATCCTCTGCCCCAGCCGCCCGTGAGCAGTATCTTGCCTTGGCGTTTGTTCCATTTCATCATTTGCTACAGCTAGTGAAGCAATGTTGGCAATTTTATACCCGAGCCCAGACATCGCTGGGCCTCCTGCTTTATGGTGTCCATTCTGAGGGGCTGGGCACACCTTCACACAGCCACATCACAAGCAGCACACAGAATCGACGTGTGGTCCTAAAAATGTCGTGGGTGGGCCCCCTGCCAAACTTGCTCTCCCTGGTGGCGCAGCGGGTTAAAGCACAGCACTAAGAAGCTTAAGCCACTTCCGCATGAGTTCGATTCCCACCTGCCCTGGAGGAGACCACAGGGCGCAGCAGACCTCTCCTGACCTGCCCGCTGCTCCCCTCAGCAGTGGACTTCGTCGATCTGCCTGTTCTGCTCCCCACTCTGTCTCTGGTGAATCTTCTCACCCTCCGCATCTCTGGTCTGTACCCCAGTTCTGTACAAATAAATAAATAAATCTTAAAAAAAAAAAAATGTCCTAGGCTCCACCTTTTCAGCGCCAGCCTGCCTACCTTTTCTGGAACGCCTTGCACAATACACCCTCCCATAGCATCATTTCAAGTTAAGGTTGATGAGAATAAAGAAACCCCGGCAACATTAAAGGAGCAGCAGTGTCCTCGGGGAACCTTCTAAGTCATTTTGCTTAAAGCCTCAGTTTGGAACATTCTTGATGACATTCACTGAGAAGCTGCTGTAGTTACAATCACACAGGAAGGCACCTTCTCAAGTGGGCTCTAACCCTCAGCCGTAGAAGTGTCTCCTGTACTAGAAGGCCTTCGGGTCGTCCTACGTCTCCTGAGCTCCTTTCCGTTGACCCTTCAACATCATCCCATTGTCCGGATGCACCACGGTTTGTTCATCCTTCTGTGGAACCAACATCTTGACTTGTGCTGGCTTTTGATAACTCAGGATCATTCCTATCTCCAGAACCTGAATTTAGTTCAGTTGGTGATGAGGAGCAAAGAGGCTAAGAAGAGACTCGTGTGGCATTTCCCGTGACTCTGTTAATTTGGGTAACTATTTAGGCCTCTGACAGCTGGATCCTATGACAGGGTAGGACACATTTTGTAGATTCTAGAAGAGCAATGGATCATGTCTAAGGGATAAAGTTTCGCTTGGTATCAGACGAGGAAAGCAGCTTGGGAACAAGCGGTCTAGGGGCCGACCAGCCTAACCAATGCAGCTTAGCAGGCTGGGGTGTGTCAGCTCCTGGAGGCTGTCGGGGGTTTCTGAGACCCTGTGAGCAGGGCCACTGTGGAGAACTGGCATTGTCTCACACATGGCAGAGGAGGGAGTGGCCATATCTGCAAATAGGTGCTGCATTTTGAAAGGCTCAAAATCCTCACCCCGCAAGCTCATTGAGGTGGCTTCCAGCTCTGTGATCAGAACAGGCTCAGTTCAAACAGCAAGCACAGGGTTCCAAAAGCCCCCCTTTCTCTCCGCAGTTGAGAAACATGGCTGCATACCGTCTCCAAACCTAACAATTTAGCGGGATTTTCCTTTGTAGTAATTATGCAATGAACGGTGTCTCTGTCTCTCCTAGGGGGAAAAGCTACTAAATATATGTTCTATCTAAAATTGTTGTTTTTATTGTTATAAACCAGGACAAGTGAGGAGCTGTTTCATATTTAGCAACATATAATTTACCTCTTGTACATCTTCCTTTAAACTTGTGGTTACCTTGTCTCAAGGTAAAGAGCGGCAAACAATGAATTATTGTCATTATCTTATAATCAAACCCAGAGCCGCCAACAATGGATGTCATTATGTCCTAATGGGGAAATCACCAGCCAATTTTACAATGGTCATTATGGCGGCAAAATTTAATAATGCTCTGCCATCCCCCTTCTTATATTCAACACCAATTAAAACTGTTTTCGAGTGTTTCTTCCTACATTGTCTGAATTCCAGTTAGCAAAATGATTGTTTAGCAGATGCGATCTGGCAGCAAGAACTGAGGAATTCTACTCCCTTAAAGCATGAGCCAGATAAAGGAAGAGAGTCTTTCTGTTCTGGGGGAAATGTGGGCTTACCTGGGAGCAGAATGGGAAGGGGCAGAGGACCCTGGAGCAGGGGGGGAGGGGGGGCAAGATGGAATGACCACTAGGGGCACTTCTCCCAGTAAGGGGGACTCACCTCTCCCCCATGGCCTCTTAGAATGAGTGCCCCCAGCTTCACTTTGCAAATGAGGAATCTGAGGTCTAGAGAGATTAAATGATTCTCAGGGAGCATGGCTAGGAGGTTGTTTCAAGACCAAAACTCTGAGACCCCACAACTTAGCAAGCTCCAACCTCTCCTTGCAAAGCACCTGTACATGCTGATCCTGTAGAGGCAGTTAACTCACACAACTGTTTCCTCCACTTTAGATGCAAGTTTATTCAGCAAGTTAATATGGAGCTCTGTGTTGGCCACCAACTATGTGCTCGGAGCCATTCTAGCAAACAAGCACTCCCCTGGCAACTGTCACCGGCTGGCCCTCTCTCACCACACTTTATCTGGGTTGTGCCGCATGATTTGAAATCAGGGTACATGGTCCAAATAGTCCCTAACACTGATTTTTTTCCCCCAAGATTTATTTATTTATGCATACAGAAATAGTGTACAAGCCAGAGGTGCAGGGGTGATGAGAGGATTCACAAGAAACAGAGTGGGGAGGAGAACAGGCAGACTGGTGAAGTACACTGCTGAGGGGAGCAGTGGGCGGGTCAGGAGAGGTCTGCTGCACCATGTGGGTCACCTCCAGGGTGGGGATCGAACTCATGCTGAAGTGGCTTTAGCTTCTTAGTGCTGTGCTTTAACCCGCTGCGCCACCATGGAGGACCCAGCACTGATTTTTTAATGAAAATTTATAGAAGTAAAGCCAATCCCCTTCCTTTCATTTCTAAGCAGCAAACAGAGGGTGTGGCTGCAGGCGTGGCTCTGAGCATGTGCAGAAACCCGCTGAACCTATAATAGGTGGTCTGAAGACACACTGTGGCTCCTGTGAGGAGGAATTCTCAGAAATGATATTGGTTAAGTGGATGAGTTTCGAGATCAGGTGGAAGGGAGTACATTTTCAGACCTTGATGCCCCTGCAAATGGAGCATTCCCCCAATCTTCAGGGGTGCTTGGCAACCTGCCCATAGGTCACTTGAAAACCCCATGAAATAAAGAGTGTCGCACACACACTGAAGAACAGACCTGACCACAGAATTTGAGCATGTTACCTGTTACAACTGTGCTCTGAACTTTATCATTTTGCAGTCTATATTAGTTTTTACTTGTCTTAGCCCAATCCACTCACGGGACCCCTAAACCATCAGCCAATACAAATAAGCCTCAGGCATCCATGTTTTCCTCCAGTCCTTCTCTTCCCTCTCCTGTGGGACTCCTCTGGGCAAACTGCCAGATTTAGGACATAAAATTGAGAACATCAATCACATCTTAATTTAAAGAAGTAATAATTTTAAGGTAAGTGTGACTCATGTAATATTGGGGGCATACTACTGATCATAAAAGGCCATTTGTTCATTGATCTAAACTTGACATTTACTAGTGAGCTATAGTCTTGTCTGGCAGTTCCTACTGTGGGGTCTTCCTGGGTTCAACTCTATGACAGAGTCTCCTGTTCCCAGCCTGGCTTAGCCCTTGGACTGGAGGACAGCCATTGGCCTTTTTTCTAGGATGACTTCTGGGCCACAACATGCTCCAACCAAATTTCAAGAAAATGGCCCTTCCTGGGCCTCCCCAGCTTGTCCAGTCCTCACAAGGGGCAGGCAACTGAGCCAACTAATGGCAATTCATGACCAGAGTTTCCCAGAACCTAAGAAGTGGAACAAAAACTCTACTATCAAGAGAAACAAGAAGATCCATTGATAATGGGAGGAAGGAAATAATAATAAGAGTGGAAATAATTGACACAGAGATCAAAAACTAAATAAATAAAAACAAACTAAGAGCTATTCTTTGAGAAGATAATCAAAATAGTAAACTTCAAGTCAGGCTAGCAAACAAAGGAGAGAAAACTTAGTAAACAGAATTACAAACGAAAGAGGAAAAATCACCAGAGAGGGAAACAGAAAAAGTTGTAGGACATTACTAAGAACAACTATATATGCCAATACAATAACCTTGAAGAAATAAATTTCTAGGTTATATAGTCTGCAAAGTCGAATCCAGCAAGAGACAGATAAATTGAACAAACTGGTCACAAGCATGGATGTTGAAACTGTAATAAAAAAAAATCTGATAAACAAAAGCCTAGGAGCAGATGGCATTCCAAAAAATTTTTATCAAGCTTTAAAAGAAACATTAATGCTCACCTTGCTCAAGTTGTTTTTAAAGAAGAAGGAATGTTCCTAATATATTTTATGATGGCAAGATTAATAGTTTTGACTAGACAAAACTAGTACAAGAGAATTAGAGGCCAGGATTCTTGATAAACATTGATTGAGGAATTTTCAACAAAAAACTTGCAGAATAAATGCAAGAGAATATACAATGTTATACGCATTGATCTCATGGGATTTTCCCCAGAAATGCAAGGATAGTTTGAGCTACATGTAAATAAATTAATGTAATACATTATATATACAAAAGTAAAGAGGAAATTCATATAACATCAATAAATGCAGACAAAGCTTTTGATAAGATTCAGTACCCCTTCATGATAAAAACTCAAAACAAGGTGGGAGTAGAAGGTGCTTAACTCGATATAGTAAAGTCTATATATACAGATGAATAGCCAATACAACACGCAATGGTGAAAAGCTGAAAAATTTCTGCTTGGTATCAGGAAAAACACAAGGATGCCCATTGGTATCACTTCTGTTTAACATAGTCCTAGAGGTCTGGGCTAGAGCAATGAGATAGATACAGGAGAAAGGGAAGCTAAGTCAGAAAAGAAATGAAACTCTTTCTAGTCACAGATGACTTGATATTTTATGTAGAAGACTCCATAAAACCTTATTAGAAATAATAAATGAAAACAGCAAAGTGATAGGTGACAAAATCAACATAGAAAATTTCATAGATTTTTTATATAAACAATAAACAAGAAGCAAAAGAAATTTAAAACATAATTTTATAATTGCTTCAAAAAGGACTAAATACCAAAGAATCAACTTAACACGGGAAAAAAAGATCTGTCTAATAAGAACAGATGTTACTACTAAAAGGACTTGAATGACAGCATGAGGGGAGTCAACACAATGGAATTGGCTGTCCTGTTTTAAATGATATACAGATTTAGTGCCATCTCCATTTTAGTACCAGCACTATCTTTCAAAGAAACTAAACAAAAAAATATTGAAATTGCAAAAGACCACAAACAGTCTCAAATTGCAAAAGTAACTCTGAGAATAAAAAATGAAGGAAATGGCCCTCCCTGGTGGTGCAGCAGGTTAGAGCACAGCACTGAAAAGCTAAAGCCACTTCCGCATGAGTTTGATCCCCGCCTGCTCCGGCGGTGATCCACATGGCGCGGCAGACCCGCTGCTCCCTCAGCAGTGTACTTCGTAAATCTGCCTGTTCTGCTCCCCACTCTGTCTCTGGTGAAGCCTCTCACTGCCCCTGAGCCTCTGGCCTGTACCCCAGTTCTGTATGTACAAATAAATAAATCTTAAAAAAAAAAATTAAGGAAATGGAGGTTCACTTCACCTGACTTTACACTTCACTATAAAGTAATAGTATTTCTGATTATTTATTTCAGCTAACATTGGTTTATTTCACTGTATGCAATTCAAAGGAATGGGGTCACAACTCCTCAGAAGGGCATCAACCCCATCCCACCACCCCAGAGCACCCACACTCCTTCCTCATACACCATGAGCCCCCTCTCCACTGGCTTCCACCACCCTTCCCCCTCCACTCCCCTCAATTCTCTGGTCATTTCTATCAGTTGCTCTGTTTTGTTTCTCTATAGAAACATGAGAGTGGAGTCAGCTATTTGTCTTCTTCTCTCTGCTTATTTCATTTGCATCATGCCCTCAGCTCCATCCATGCACAAAGCACCATATTAAAAACAAAATGACGCTGGCATTAAAAGTAAATGTATGGATGAGTGGAACAGAGTCAAAACCATCTACCCACCAGCACCTAATCTGTGACCCAGCAGCAAGGACCATAAATGGGATATGGACAGTCTAACAAGGGGTGCTGGGAAAATTGAACAAAACACACAAAAGAATGAGGTTGAATCACCCGATAACACCATTTACATAAATAAACACCAAATGGTTGACAGATTTACATATAAGGCCTACAACAATAAAATACATAGAAGAAAAATTACACTGGTGAAATGTTCTATAATATCAACTACAAACACTTTTTGTGCTTGACACCTGTGGCAAGGGAATTAAAAGCAAAAATAGACAACTGGGATGACCTCAAGTTGAAAAATTTGTATACAGTAAAAGAAAACCCAAGACGATTAAGTGGATGCTCTGCTAAATGGGAGAAAATGCTCACAGGATATATAACTGACAAGGGGTTACTATGCAAGATATATAAAAGCTCATACAATTCAACAATAAGGAAACAAATAACCCAGTTACCAAATGTGCAGCAGATATGAGCAGGCAATCCACAAGAGGAGATCCAGCAAGCAAAAGACGTATGCCAAAGTGTTCATATCACTCCTAATGAGAGAAATGCAGATTAAAACTATCATGAGCTACCACTGCACATGTGTGAGAACGGCCGTATCAGAAGGACCCAAACAGGTGCTGGAGAAGGTGTGGAGAGAAAGGTGCCCCATCACACTGCTGGTGGGAAGGAGTACTGGGCAAACGCTATGGAGAGCCATTTGGGTTCACCTTAAAAAACAGAGGTCCTCCCTGGTGGCTTAAGGGTTAAATCTCAGCGCTATCACCATTAAGGCCTGAGTTCGATCCCCAGCCAGGGAGTGAGCCACAGAGCAGAGCAGACCTCTCCTGTCTCCCTACTGTTCCCCTCAGCGGTGGATTTCAGTCAAGCTGCCTGTTCTGCTCCCCCACTCTGTCTCTGGTGTATCATCTTACCAACCCCCCAAATGCACGCACAACTCCAGCTTGTACCCCAGGTCTTCTATACAAAAATAAATGCAATAAAATGGTATTTTAAAAACTTGAAAGTAGAAATGCCGTACAACCCAGCTATTCCACCCTCGGGCGTCTACCCACAGAATGTTACAGCATCCACACCAGTCCCCTGACTCACAGTGTTCAGCACTTCCAAACACCATCTTGAGTGCCCCAAGGTTAAGAGAGAGGGAGGAATAAAAGGACTGGAGGACAGAGCGTGTCCCCCCGGGAATAAAGTAAACAGATGCATGAGTGGACGATTAGTCACAAGGCCTGTTCAAGCATCTCTGTTTAAGTAACTTAGTTACAGTGCTCTGGAAACCACCAGTGAACCTCATCCCTGGTCCTGGAGAGATCCGATCCCTTTCGAAATGTAACCCTTGTCTGCAGGACTCCTACCGCTTGGCGCCCCACCTCCCCACGCCTTCCTGGAGGCCACCAGGCTGGGGCTACCGGGGGGCCCGGCCATGCGCTCTCTAGGGAGACGTTCTCCGTCCCAAGGGGCCATACACTCTGCTGGGATGGGCTGACTCCTCTGTTCCCTGCCCCGTGAAGCTCTGAGACCTGGTCAGCCTGGCCTGCTGGGCCCTGCTTTCTTGAGTGCTCCGCCCCAAAGGTGCTTCTACTACCCGCAGGGTCCAAGCAGTGCCTGGACCCCAGTCTCCCGGTCAGAGGCACAGAGCCAAGATGGGGCGCCCGAGCTCAACTCAAGATGGGGGCTCAGGTGGTGAGTCAATGTCTGGCCCGGAAACAATCTGAGAGCTGTTCAGTCTCTGGCCACTGGGTACTGGTGACGCTTATTACCAGGAAGGGAAGAATCTGCTCCGTGGTTTTGTTACAGGGCACCCCAGTGTGAACTGAGCCGCCTGTCTGTGGGCCTCACCCACGCGCTTAAAATTCAGTTGCCCTGCAGGTGCACACAAAAGGGTCAAAAACGGGTTTATTTACAAACGGGGAAAAGAAAAGGAAACAACAACTGGAATATCTTACCTGCTGGGCTGAATTGGAGCTCTGGTAACCGAAAGCCCCCAGTCACGCAGTCCCAAGAGCTGTTGCCCCAGCTAAAGCGAGAGCCAGAGACGCAATCACGCCCTAGTTATCCCCCAAAGTCCCAGAATGCTGCTTAGTTCCGCCCTTGGGTCCGCCCAGTTCTCTCCCTGGTGCTGCTGGGAGTTGTAGTTTCCCATCACTGGAGCAGGGGGCGGGGCCCAGAGAGCTGGAGCAGGGGGCGGGGCCCAGAGAGCTGGAGCAGGGGGCGGGGCCCAGAGAGCTGGGGCAGGGGGCGGAGTCCACAAGACTGCAGAGTCCTTTAAGACATCCTACCCCTTAACAGTTTCAGCCAGTGGAGAGCCCCGGCTGGGTCTGGTGGGAAAAGTGCTCCCACGTGACCCCTGCCTATATCAGGTTCCACAGCTTTTTCCCTTTCTAACCCCCATGTCTGGAGGAAAGGTGGCCATGGAGGCCAGGAGCGTCGCCCAAGGTCACAGGTCTTGAAGGTCAGCACTGCGCCCATCATGCTCTGGCCTCCCCTCGTCCTTCTGTGGCCCCCAGGGATTTGCCTGCTCCCAAGCACTCAGAACGAATAATTAGCCCTCGATTTGGCCGGTTGGTTGAGCATTTCGTTCAATTTACGCTAAAAGTTCTGATTTTAATTTTTCTAATATTCCCATTAATAACGTCTGTTTAAGCCATCAGCTGGCTGCCCAAAGTTAAAATGTCTTTGAAACAGAAAATGAATGCAAATAATTAAATGGAAAAAAAAAAAGTCAGAGGAAAGCTATCCATTTGTCAGATTTGGCATAAAAAATGTCTTGGAATGTAGTGTTTGGGATAATAAAATATATGAAGTTTTTTTTTTATTTTAATAAATGAATTCCAATATAATCCTGTCAGTTTATGCAAGTCCCATCATTCTTTCCAGAGGCGCCGTGATAAATCTTTCATGTGAACAAGAAGCTCAACCAAGTGTCTCCTCTGGGTCAAATCCCATGGGGACAGAGGTGACAAGAGTGACCCTAGCCAAGAGAGGTCCCTCTGGAGGTGAAGGGAAAAGAGGTCATGAGTGGTCAGCATGGGACTGGGTTTCGGGGGGCCTGAGTGGGTGGGTGCAGCCGCCCTGAGTCCAGGGGTCCTGTGAGCACCCAGGATGGTTCTGGGAACTGGACTTGAGACTGTCATAGCCTGTGACAGGTGAGATGAGCTGGTGGCTTGGGCAGGGCCAGCCCACACAGGGTCACGGCCTGCAGCACACTCGATGTGTCTGAAGCTGTGGGGGTACGAGAGATGGGGGGGAGGAAGCTGGTGTGACCGGTGCCCCCAGGGAAGTAAGGAGGGAGGAAAAGACAGGGCACCAATGGCAGCAAGAACATGGCTGGCAGCTGGACTGGACACCGGCTGATGGCCACATGTCCTCTTGGGGCACCTCAGATTTTCATGAGCTGAATACTTTGTAGTGATTTTTTAAAAAGCAGGCACAATAACCCAGCTAACCTGTAGCTCCTTCCATGGAAAAGCCACCACACAGCTCCATGGTTCCCATCAGGGGTGACTGGCCCCGTGGCCCCCTTAGCCTGTGCTGAGACCAGAGGAATTCAGGGGCAAAATGGAGAGAGTGACCACTCCTCAGAAAGGGAGAAAGGTCACGGGGTCACCACCCAGGGGTGCTTCTCTAAAGACTGACCACGGTCTCCGGGCTCCACCGAGCGTTTCGCCTTTCTGCCCTGCTCGTCATCCCTTGAAGGACGTTGTCACCCCTGATACTGATGTCAGTGATGATGACCCTGTGGGATGGCAGCCAACTGGAATAAGAACGCGCGTGCCCCGTGCCTGGCCTGTTTGGTGCTAAACAAAAGCTGCCGCATTTGTCACTATTGGGTGACATGGATCTCAGCTGCAGGTGTCGGCTGAGGGGTCTGCACTCGCCGGGTGACTTCAGGGCAGGCCCTTTGCAGGCAGCCCGAAGACACGTCAGGAAAACGTGTGGATAACACGGGACGACGCTGTGTCCTCCACGCACAAAGGACAAAAAACTTTGCGTTTGGTTAAAAACCAGCCAGGTGCTTTCTTAAAAATGTGTACTGGACTTAAGTGTGTCTGAAAAATTAACAGAGGGTGATGATAAGAGCCGTGGAGTTAGACAGGTCATCTCCTCGCCCCGCCACCGGCCGCATCCGGGAACCTTCTCTGTGTGTCTTCAGGCCACACCCGGGTTCTGTCGATGAGCTTTACAGATGGAGAAACAGAACCTTCGAGAATCTAAATGCAGCTGATCTGGAGCAACCAGCCAGGAAGATCTGTAACCTATAACACACGGGCTGTCCTGTGACCTGGTTCGTTCATGACACCTGGCTGTCCCATGACATCCGGGCTGTCCCGTGACACCTGGCTG
>NW_004567114.1:4401967-4442253 GCF_000260355.1 Condylura cristata
CCCATGACATCCGGGCTGTCCCGTGACACCTGGCTGCCCCATGACATCCGGGCTGTCCCGTGACACCTGGCTGTCCCAGTTGCTCTTTGTGGGGCTGCTAATACTTACACTACAAGAACCCTTTATGTTTATATAACCTGCTTTCCGTTTTTAAAGTCCCGAGTAGCCCGATTTCTCCTGGACTCCTCAGCTGTCTATGAGAGCAGACAGATGCCCATTGTACGGAAGAGGACACTGAGGCTCCCAGACCTGCTTGAGGTCTCACAGCTGAAGCCTGGGTCTGAATTCAGCTGGGGTACCCCCTGACACCCCTTCCTCTCCTGCAGTGCCAGAAGTGAGACTCTATTAAATATTGATAGCTTGTTTTGCTCATATTAGAATATGTTTATCTTATCACAGTTTATTTAAAAACAAAATTCAAGAAATTAAAATGTATCCATGGGTTCACCTCAGCTGCGAAACTCATAGAACAAGATAGATGGGCCATTTTAATGAAAATCCCCCATGGCCTGTGCTCCGAGCTCTCACAGATGGGCAGCTAAAATTACACGGAAACAAGACTAAAACATGTTTTCGTATTCTATTCCAGATTTACAGATGAAAACATCCCGAAATTCACAACTTCAATAAGAAGAAACTGTGTCAGAGAAAAAAATCTGCTAAAATCATTTGTGGTTTCAGGAACCAAGGTCAGCGCTGGCCTCAGATGTCCGAGCTACCTGGGTCTGCCTCCCCTGCCACCCTCGCCCTGGGCTTCTGGGCCCACGCAGGGTCAGGCTTGCTCACTCCGGGAGTGAAGGCAAGGGGCGCAGTTCCCAGGCATCCCCCCACATTGCAGGAGCGATGGTGGTCATGTGACCTGGTCCCACAAAGCAGGCTCGGGTCAGCCAGAAGGGCCATGCCACACCCAGATGGACACCCCCACGCTGGCCTCTCTCCCTTTTCTCTATCCTCATCTTTTGCATTTGCATGGAACAAGCAAAGCTTTTAGCTTGGTGGTTCAGGCAAATGCATTAAAAAGATGAACATTTTAGTTAATGTTCTAAGAAGATTTCCAAAAGCTGCTTTGATTGTGTACTATTAGCATTAATTAATTTCCAGACTGGAACCAGTCGCTGTTAGAGGAATGCATATGTTAATCAGCTCTCCTCCGTGCTGCTGTGCTGATGAAGGCAGCTCAGCAGGCTTGGCCTGCCCCAATGCTCCTTGGCCTCGGTACAAGCATGTGGTCACAGTCTGTAGGCCCCAGCTGACCACCAGCCAGGGCACCCCATAGGAGAGCTTCTCAGACCCAATGACTCACCCTCAAGTTGAGCACCTGCTCAAACCCGGATGGGGGTCACAGTGGCTGTTCTCCCCGAGCTTGCAGGGCACGGTTGTGCAAATTTGAAAGAGAAAACAAGCACCCTTTCTTCTTTAAGGGTACAGAGCCATGCAAGTGGCTGGCTCAAAGAGCAGAGAACAGATTTGAGATCAGTGAACATGCTGTAGAGCTGTACATGGCAGCCTTCCCTTCCCAACCTCTGACCAGATGCCGGCCAGGAAGCCTAACCTGGCTTTGCCCTCGGGGGAGCTGTTGAGCCTCTGCTTTGCGACCTTCTCCACATGGGTTTTAGTGTCATGAGAAATCTCTTTTCCCTGCCTGTGAAAACTGTAAGTTCTTTGAGAACCAAATTGCACCCAACCTTACTCAGGGCACCCAGTAGGGTTTGTGCACAAAGCCAGTGAGCCCTCATTCCCCAAGAGTGAGGCCCAATCTGTGGCATCATGTTGCCTGCAGACACCAGCCACTGCTCCTTCCTTCCCCTCTGCGGGTGCAGGGAGAGTGTGAATGAGCGTGTGCCGCCATTGGCTGTGTTTCCGTGGAAGTGTGTGCCTACAAGTGAGGCCGGTAAGGGCGTGTCAGGCCATGCTTTTAAGCAAGTATACATTTAACATGTGCTCATCACATGCACATGTATGGATCTGTGTACATGCACCAGCACATGAGAGACATATTTGCACTGTACATGCATGTTTATACAATTAGTTTGCACTTTGTACATGGATGTTGCCTTTACATGTGTGGCCTGTGTCTTGTGCACATGTGTGTACATACAGGTGTAAGGTTTACTGTTTGAGGGGCAAGGGTCCCTTTCCCTATGGAAGGAGGAAGAAGTATAAGGGTGCACAGAGCTCCAGCCGCCGAGTCTGTTCACCTTGAGGGGTACTCACGGGAGCCCCTCATGAAGCCACCTCTTTGTGTCCCACAGGTCAGAATTGTACAAAGCGACCTCTCCCAGCCAAAAAGGAGGCAAGGGGAGCTTGGTTGTGCTGTATTTTCTGGCCACGAAGCCGGGTCCATTGTTCCCCCGTGAGTAGCGCATTTAGCCCTGAGAAAGGAGAGAAGGAACCTGGGGCCTCAGCAGACAGCCCTGCCATACAACGCTGCTCCTCCTGAAAGGAAGAACCAAAGGACGTAGGCAACCAACGTCCTTCCGGGGTCTTCCCATTTTCATGTCTTGTGCTGAGAATTCGATCATGATGGGAAGACAGATGTGAGGTCACACACCCTGATGGGGCCCTGACCCTCGACCACCGCTTGTCAGAACGTGTTCCATGGTGTCTTTGGGGGATGATGTTCTATCTATTCTGATCAGTGTGTTTCTCTCTCAGACTTCCCAAGGACTTGCCTCTCAAGTGCCTCTGTGTGACCTGTGATCACAGACACTGGGAAAAGCAAACTGTTCAGGGTGCTGCTCTGTGTCCTCCATCCAACCCCAAAGGGAGGGGAAGAAGTGGAAAATGAAGAAAGTGTGGAGAAGAAAACAACCCAAACAAATAAACTAAAACCAGAGGGAAAACTGCTGAATGCTTTGTCTTCCCATCCCAGCTGCCCACACACATTTCCTGACCATCCTCCACTACCAGAGCCCATTATTCATCTCACAAATCCATTATTTAACAGTCTACTTAGGAGAGAGTGAGAGAGGCACAGAGGAAGTGAGGCTGAAATGTCTCACAGGCTTTATTTGAAATTGTAAGCAAATTTAGTTCTTGGAAAGGTTGTCAGACGTGTATCCAGAGAGTAAACTCTTCAGCTTCTCCACAAAAAAGGAAACAGCAGGCAAAGCTATTTACAAATGGTACATCCCATGAGTGCTGATGGATGGGGCTACCTGTGTTTGTGTGACCTGTGTGGAAGTTCTGTGTGATTGTGGATGATGGAGTTCACGCCAGGACACAGAGGCGGGTCATTTATAAAGATGAGGGGGAGATAAAATCTTCCCTAATATGATGGTAAAATGTGTTTTTCAACTTGGCTGGGCCACAGCGTCCAGCTATGTGATCAAACACTGTTTGGATTCTTGGGGGACTTTTTTATTTATGATATTAACATGTAACTAGTGGGCTGATCATAGAGCACATACTACTTCCCTCACTAAAAAAAAAAAGTGAAATTGGAGGGATGGCATCAGATGTGTCTATGGGGAACCAGACGAGAGAGTGAGGTGTGATAATTGCAAAGTATGATTAGTGAAAATACCAAAATACCCAAGAAGCAGGCTGTGAGTAGAACAATATCAGTAAGGGAGCTCCGAGTGGACATATGTATGTTGAAGAGAGTGCTGTGGAAGAAGTTCTCTTAGCAGGTGCCATGACAGTGGGGTCACATCAGCTCCTTAGGATAGACCCACGTCACAGGCCTGTGCTCCAGAACTAGCATATCCATGGACATGGTCTACCTGTGCTTCAAAGGGTGACATCTTATCTGTTAAATGACCAGTAAGTGGTCCATGGCACAGAGGAATATTCTTATTGTGTGGCACTCTACACATATTGTTTATTCACTTCTCCTCATTTTGCACCCAATCTGTTTAACAGATGCAAAATAACAACACTACATGAGCTAAAGGGGATTGCTCAAGATCATATTTCCAGGCAGTGGTGCCTGAACAGAATGCTTGTTTCCTTTCCTATAAACCTTACTACCCTGCAAAGTACCTATGATGTGTTGTTTCCAGACCATCCCAGAAATCCTGCAGTGGAAAGAGGTCTGACGTCAGGCCAGCAAACTCAACAGCTCAGCTGATAGGGCCCCTGAACTCCATGTACAAGTGTCTGTAGCTGAGGAACTTGACAGCAGCTACGATTTGTCCAGCATGTCCTGTGGCCAGTTTCTTGCCCAGGCATCCCACACACCTTACATCTACCCATCACTCTGTTATTCCATGTGGGTGGGGGTCTCCTCCTTCCTTTTGCCCATGAGGAAGCAGGAGTACACTGTGACCCCACCCAAATTGGCTCACAACAGCCAAATGTAAAATTTTCAGAATTTTATAGACCAGTTGTTAAACACATAATACATCAATTTACATGTACATAAATGGCATAAATCTACATTTAAATAAATTGTTTTAAAAGGTAACAAATACTGGTCCTCTTTGGTGGTGCAGCGGGTTAAAACACAGCACTGAGAAGCTAAAGCCACTTCCGCATGAGTTCGATTCCCACCTGCCCCAGAGGTGACCACATGGCGTGGCAGACCTCTCCTGACCCACCCGCTGCTCCCCTCAGCAGTGTACTTCCTAGATCTGCCTGTTCTGCTCCCCACTCTGTCTCTGGTGAAGCCTCTCGCTGCCCCTGAGCCTCTGGCCTGTACCCCAGTTCTGTATACACAAATAAATAAATCTTAAAAAAAAAAAAAAAAAGGTAACAACTACTACAGACTTAATGCTTTCTCAATATCCTGCTATGTTTTTTCTATAATTTATGCCTTGAAGCTAATTACATATTTTGTACCCAGAGGTGTGCCACAGACCCTCTCCCCAGCTTTCTGTTCATTACTGTCATTGGTAGCTGGAAATCAACCATGACAAGGGAGTTTAAACAGGGAGATCAAACAACACTGCAAATCAGAATCTTTCTATCTTTCTTTCTTTCTTTTTTAAGATTTATTTATTTGTGCACATAGAACTGGGGTATAGGCGAGAGGCTCAGGGGCAGCGAGAGGCTTCACCAGAGACAGAGTGGGGAGCAGAACAGGCAAATGGATGAAGTACACTGCTGAGGGAAGCAGCGGGCGGGTCAGGAGAGGTCTGCCACGCCATGTGGTCACCGGTGGGAATTGAACTCATGCAGAAGTGGCTTTAGCTTCTCAGTGCTGTGCTTTAACCTGCTGCGCCACCAGGGAGGGCCCAGAGTCTTCTTTTTTGAAAGCCAGTTGTTAGGCATCAACCAGCACACCATCAGAGAGAGTGGCCACTCACGGTCATGTTCTCAGAAGTTTGCTGGTTGGAGAAGTTGAAGGCATAGAGACGTCCTCACCTTAGCAGAGGTAGATATATTATAAAGACATTAGGAAAGCAGTAATAATGTTTAAAATTACATATTAAATAAAACAATAATCATTACTCTTAATAATGATTAAGAGAGACCATTATTTACAACCATGTGGCTCAGATTTAGCATGAACATAGCCAAGACTCATTGCTAGATCTTTTCAACTGAACCAATTGTATTCTTCATTCTATGCCTGTATTTGTTCACATCTAAGGGACAGATAGGTCTCCTCTTGTCCTGCAGAACTTTGATTTGAGGCAATGCAGATACTCTCACCACTGATGACTCCAAAGGTTTCCAGGAACCATTCCATATTCTTGAGCACAGGGCACTCCACTTGAGGTGGTGAGACCCCAGAGACACCAGACAGGGTTACATGGATGCTGCCCCTTCTGTGTAAACTCCCACTCCTGTATTGCTATAGTTGTAATAATTGCTGTTGCAGTGGTAGTTATAGTGGTGGTGATACGGTACAAGAAAGACTATACAGGACAAGAAAGGGAAGGCTGGGCCTCCTTTAGATGACTGCCCGCTTGAAAGTTTTCATGTGGGTTCCCATTGATGGTCAAACCTAAATCCCAAGCATGTTCACCTACAAGAATTCATCCCCTATACCACTCTCCTTAGGAAAGGTTTCCTTTAATGGCTTTATAAAAGCATCTGGCACATACACAGGAATGGCATGGCGCCAATGCATCACAGTGGGCCGAGTCTGTAATGAAAATGTCTAAGAACCAGGCACTAGGTGATGGAGCACCAGTAGAAGAGTCAAGGCCGAGTCCAAGAAGAGCACATTATCGTTCCTCCAGGTCAGGGAGAGCTAGCTGACTCCATAATGGATCTGAAGTCTTCGGTGATCTCCTTATATTTCAACTTAATACTCTCTTGGTTGCTTCCCCTTTTAGGAAACCACAAAGCCAAGGTAGTGAGAGGATGCCTGGGTAATGGAAGGAGTGCTTGGCTGGAGTCGGCAGACCTGGCTTAGCACCTTTGCAGCAAACTCACTGACCAGCATCAGGCCGCTCCCCTCCTGGCTCATGAACTTGGTTTCGTCATTTTTTTAAATGAAGTGATTTGCCAAATTTCTGAAGATTTCTTCCTATTTTAATAAGCTGGTGTCAATGTCCTGGCTCTGCAAAAGATGTCCCTTCCAAAATCAAAACGTTAAATGCAATTTAACGTTTATAAATGCAATTTTAGGGGCAGGCAACCCCACCTGGTTCCAGACAAACCACCCTTCCCTGAGGGCATCCTCATGCTGTCCAGTCACAGCAGGAGCTCTCTGGCTTCCTCCTATCAAGTGACCAGAACCTTCTGACCACAGTTGATTGGCCCAGAAGTAAACATCTGATTTAAAATGGGCCAATCACATGATCTCTTCCTGGGCTAAAGTTGCCCAATATGCCATGTCCAAGCCAATCAGGTGGGTGGAAGGGGATGAAGCCGTCCGATTGGCTATAGCTAGGTCATTTGGTGATGACGTGAAGTCACCGGAGTGACGTGAGCCAGTGCGTCACAGTGGGCAGAAGACAAAGCAGCGACCCCTAGGTGCTCGGTCTCAGCCGAGTTGGGGTCAGGGTGGGGGTGGGAACCTGAAGTGGGGAGGTGGGTAGCAAAGTAGAGTGACTTTTCTGTACTTGGACAGACTCAGAGCCCAGGGGAAGGGGCAGTTCATCGGCTGAGAGAGAACCCGGTAAAACGGGCAGACACGTGATTTTCTCTGGTTTCCACCCCGCATACTGCGCAAGATCTGGACGAAAACCAGCTCTCGGGAGTGAAGGGTGGTTAATGCTAGAGGCCTCGTTGAAGGAAACGTAACTTAGGGAAAAGGCCCAGCAAGTAGGACAAGCACCGAGGCACTGTGTGTTCAGAGCAGATCCTGGGAACCTCACCAAACTGATTTTACTCCAGGGGCATGGAGGACTGCAGACCAGCCTCAGTACTTCCATTGCCACTTTGGGTGTGAAGGTTCATTCTGAAGGTGGCATCTCCCTCGGTTTCTGGAAAATAATAAATGGTCACCTGCATACCAATGCAAAGGACAGGCGACATTAGCACAGATGACAGAGCCAGCCTATGATGCTGGCCAGCCGTGGCCTGGTGGGGGTGGGCGGGAAGGAATAAGGCACAGGGATCCCAGGGATCAAAGGCACTAAGGTGTTCATAGGCAGGCTGTAAGGGGGTCTCTGGTTTACTCCAGGCAGGGAAAGAAAACGTGCCAAGAACTGCATCCAGGGAGGTAATAAGTGATCTAGGCTAGCTGGTATTGTGCAGATTGGAGAAATCAGAGAATCACCTGAGCAGCTGCCTATAACCACTGTCTTCACAGGAGTGGAAATAGACCCCTTTCCACCAAAAAGATCCTGGTGAAATATGTTTTGGCAAAGTCACGTGATCAACATGCCGCGCTGTGAAAGGGGTGCAGATTGCAGATAAGGATGAACATTGTCAGAGCCCGAGGACCAGGTACTAGACAGAAGCAGTCTGCTCTGTGCTGCCGTTGCGTTCACACACATGGAGGAGCTCTACAGTTTCACATATGGCAGACACAACCTGGAGGGGAGAAAATGTTAGGCCGCAGACAGGGACCCAAAGAACTGTGTTTTCTTCACTGAATCATATAATGGTTACTGGATCATATAATGGTTGTGCTTGAAAGTTTTGTTTTGTTTTGTTTTGTTTTAACTAGGTTACACATGGCCTTGTTAATCAGTGACTCAGCTCAATAATGAATATACTGTGTGTGCACATGTGCATATGTGTGTGTGTGTTTAATGCAAGCGCTAGCCCCATCTCCAGATTCCACAGCTCTAGAGGCAGGAGGAAACCGTCTTCCTAAAACTCCCTCCATGCCAGGTGATTCTGCTACAAAACCACACGTTGGGATATGTCGCTGCTGACTATCAGTGTTCACAGAGGGTCCTGTTTTAGGGAACTTACTCCAATGTGGCTGAGAAGAGGGAGAGAGGAAACACCCCTAAAGGCAGAGAAAGCAGAGAAGGGGGTCCCTCCTCTGGTTCCTCACACAGACTTGAGCAAGGCCACTCAACAAATACCCTTAAGGGCGGTAGCATCAACAGCCCCCAGGAATCCAGGTCTGTGTGGGGAGCCATGACTCTGGTCTGGCCAGGTTGGGGAGCTCTCTGATGTGCGTCCTCTGGGAGGCCCCTTGGGTGGGTGAAGAGATTCCAGCAGCACCATCCCCAGGAGCATCCTTCGGTCCAGCTTTGCTGAACTACTTTTCACTGAACTCACACTCACCTCCACACCTCAGAACACACTTTTCCTTCTCCGCCCCCCCTCTTCTTGTCCTCCAAGGACCTCCGGCTAGCCATCAAACCTCAGTTTCAACACCAGACTTGCAGAAAGTGTCTCGAAACTTCCCGTCATCTGAACTACCCCCACTGGCAGCCATTACCACCTGAGCCCCTGCACCTGTGCGTCTCCCCACCTGCCTCTAAGCTCCTGAGTGGTGGCCAGCGTCTACTCGTTTCTTATTTTAGTATCCCTACTGCCCTGCAGAAGGGCTGGTTGCCTTCACGCAGAAGCACCATCGGTTCCTACTGTCTCCTGCTGTGTGGCCACATCCCATTGCTTGGGAAAGGTGTGGGAGGCAGAGAGAACAAGACACCTCCCTTCCCTGGGAGTTGACTGACAGCCTGAGTCTCTCCAGAGGGCAGGAAAACTCAAGACAATAAACCCTCTCCCCTGAACTGGAGGTTGGGGGTAGGCTAGATAAATTAAGTTCGACAGGATTCATATTTATCTGATTGAAGCAAAGCAAAGTTTGCCACAGGATTCAGTTCTGTGTTGAGAGATAGCAGCCTTTGATGGCAAATAAAAGCGACATCAAATGCTCATTTCACAACATCTGGATACCTGGGCTGAGTGTTAATACTGCGTAGTTTGTAGGTGGGTCAAATCTTCACCATGTGTTCTAGAAGAGTCTTATTTTTTAATATAAAATGTGTAACATTTGATTTCCTGGAGAAAATGTATATATCTGATGCACACATTGGTAAAAAGGACCAGTGGAGAACACACACCTGTGAGCGCTTCGGAAATTGTAGCATTTAGCTTCTTTCCTAATTTGTCAAACAGAGTCTTGGAGGAGGATGCTTCAGGAAGTGAAGAAAGACCTAATGAAATTCTGAACTTCTTTAGAATCAGAAGTACGTGTGGCTGTATCGTGGCCAAAATGATATAAACCATTTAATATCATCTCTGAGTGCATCCCAAGAGCTCTGAATAGGATCCCAGAATTACACTCTCTCTCCGGAAATGGGCGCCGGAGCTGGCAAAGTCTACACCCTGCAGAGCTGGCACCCCAGCCCTGCTTGTCGGAGGGTGGCCAGGGCTCTGTCATCTGGACCATGCAAGAAGGAAGCTCCCTGATCTCAAGGGGGCTTTTCGATAGTGGCATCTGCTTCCTCGCCCTGAGGCTCCCATCCATCCATGGCATCAGAACTCGCCTTCCCGATGGTGGCTAGCTTGCTGTTACTCTCCAGGACAACCACAGTCACCTCAGTGGGGACCAGTGGGGTTGAACCCTTCGACCCCTGGAACTTGGGGTGCTTCCTGGTAGGAAGGACAGTAATGGGACATCACGATTACTTGTCCAGTCCTACAGATGAAGACCCTGTCTGGAGTTCTGCCAGCATGGCCCTCTGCGCACTCTATACCATCAGAGCAGGCTGCCCTGCCCTGTTCTAGAGAAGAGGAAAGTGAGGGCGAGGAGATAGTGGCCACTGGCCATTGGGGGTGGAGATCATGGAGGGGAAGGAGGCTGGGGCAGAGACCATGGAGGTGGGGTGGGAAACGTAGAAAGTCAGGTGAGAACAGCACCCTAGACAGTGTGTAAGAGGTTCTTACATTTCGGTGGGCAACCAAGTTATCTGTGGAATGCACCGTAAGCGTGACTCCACGAGACAGGAAAAGAGCCACGTGCCCATCAAGGAGACTTTGGGTCAATGAGGTGTGGCATCGCCATCAGTGAAACATTCTGTGACTGTTAATGGACCAGTGCTGTCTGTCCTGACCGGATGTTCCCAAAGACGAAAGTAACATAAGCATGGGGGAGAGCAGAGGGTGCTGTGGGCTGGCACTGGGAGAAAAATCCTCCCACCTTACGGTTGTAGGTGAGGACACACGCACACACGTATATGCCCACATGTCAGTGCCTGCCTGCCCCGTGAGGTGCACATTTGCACACATGTATGTGCCCACTTATTGACTGTGCTGGTGCGTATGTGTACGGTACATGTCGCGTGTGTGTGCGCACAAGTGTGTTTATATAGGCACATGGGCGCTGTGTGTGCACGTCATGGTTGTCTGCACATATAAGGACATGCATCTGTGCACCAACATATTCTGCTCTGTAGATAAGGACCTCTCTGGAAAGATACCCCAGAAGCTGGTGGTTTCTCTGTAAAGAGGTTATGTGACTGGGAGACAGGGCCGTGTGGCAAGCGCAGTTCACATTTTGATACGTTTTAAATTTTGGATCAGCCCCATTTATTACCTTGTCAATTAACCACAGAAATAATCAAGGGGTGTGTGTGTGCGTGCGTGTGTAAAACCTTTGCTCTGCACCCCATCCATAAATTCTGGATCTTAGGTTAAGGGTGAGCCAGCTGGGAGGGGCATGGGGAGAGCCAGAGCGCGCCGGGGAGGGGGTGCCAAGGACGCCAGCCCACATGGTACAGGCAAAAGGAGCCGTAAGATGGCAAGGGGGGGGGAATGGGGTTGCTCCCTGCCGGGAGCGTGGCACCTGGGAAACAGCATGGGTGCCACCGGAAGTGGGTGGCAGGGTTCCTGCCGCACATACCAGCAGCCCACCAAGCCTCCATGGCTGGCCCTACGTGCCATCCTGCACGTCCTGACCCTGTGCCTGCTGCCCAGGAGACGGCGACTCCCATGAGGCCGCTCTCAAGCACCAGGCTTGTGCTTCACCTGTGGGGGCAGTGATCCCTCATCTGGGGGGCCCGCCGATGGCCACTCGTACAGGCCCTGCCACAGGCTCTCTGCTGCGGCCCCAGCCTCTGGGTGAGAGGAGACCCCTGTCGCTGCCCTGAGAACCCCTCCAAACTACTACAGACTTGGTAGGATCTCTGCCACCATGTCTCAGCTTGATGGCTTGCCTCCGCGTAAGTGTGAGGGGCCCAGTGGACGATTTTGCTTGTCTCTGAATCACCTGATCTTAGAATGTCTTTCACAGAAGGCTGACCAGCAGTAGTTGTGGAATGAATGGATAAATAAGTGGGTAAGGGAGAGGAAGAGGGTGAAGAGAGGGCGGGGGAGGAGGGAGAGGACCAAGTCATGCTATCTTCCTCTTACATGGTCCTGGAAAGCTTTAAGGAGGAAAAAAGTCTAGCGAAAGTAGCCACTAGGTTTAAGCTCACCGCATTAAATCCCAAGGAAAGAGACACAGGACCCCCTTTGTCCATGTGTGAATTCATGGCCCAGAGCGTTGAAAAGGGTTTCCTTTTTAAAGTTTTTTATCACCACATCCACTTTTAGGATTATCCACCTACTGGAATTTAAAATGTCAAGCAGAACGCTAAGGTGGTTAAAAGTGACTTGAGGGGGGACAGGAGGTAGCGATACGGCTTCGACGTGACTGGATAACTTGAACTTGGGGCTCAGTCTTTCTGAGTTGAGTCTCCCAGGATTGTTTGCTATGAAAGCGCCTTGCAAATGCCATGAACTCTCCAAATGTGCGGGGTTTTTTTTTGTTGTTGTTGTTTGTTTGTTTGTTTTGCTTGTTTGGTTTTTTGTTTTTGTTTTTGTTTTTTTTTTCTTCTATTCAGCATTAAAGATATGTAAACACATGGGAAACAGGACTAGGACAACTTCCCCACAGAAGCACCGGAGTCTGGTGCGAACGTCAGCACCAGGAGGCCCCTCTGTTCAGAGCAGTTGGACCAAGCTGGGTGCTCTGTGTGTGTCTGGGTGTGTGGGATCACAGTGCCGTGCAGCCGTGAGAGACTAAAGGCACAGAGACAGTCAGGGTCCCTGCCACTGCCGGCCTCTGTCCATGGCTCCTTCTGGTGAGGGCAACAGCCTGCAGATTCCAAGTCCAGAGACACTGTGATGAAACCAGCAAGTAATCTGGTGTGACGCCGTCTGGAGACCCAGACATGGTCAGACACCCGTGCCTGTGCCCAGAACGCAGCCCTGCAGGCCAGCTCGTCTCTGAACTCTAATCTGTGGGAAGGAGGATGCATCAAACCCTCGTGTCTGTAGCCGCCTGCACCTTCTGCTTGCCTCGCCTCCCAACGGGAGCATGCATATGAACAAAATTGAATTCTGCCCATTAATTTGGAGTCGTTCTGTACTGATATAACATTTCAACTCTGCCAAAGCAGTTTCTATTTCAGAATAATTCTTTATTCCAAATTCTTCAAGTTGGCATCCTGTCCTCTTACTGGGCGACAGTCTCTGTGGAGCCCTGTACGCTGCATATGTCCCCGAAACATCCCTGCTTTCTTCGGAACTGTGCAAAGAACTCTTCGGGCACCGTCTCTACTCCACTCAGCTTGGGAGGTAACATCCTCTGGGTCTTTTTCCTTCCGATGCAGTTCTGGCATTTGCCATTCTGGTATTTATCATTTTCAAACTTCGTGTTGGAAGTTACTTCTACTACTATGGGGAAGAAAATGTCCTCTTGACCCATGCCAAGAGGGACATCCGGAGGATTGGAAGGCACAGACAAGCCCGTGAAGGAATGGGGTCCTTGCAGGTGGTCACCCCATGTCTGTCTTCGTGCATTAGGTAATGAAAGAAAATGCCCCCTCCAAAGAGGGGGCTCGTGGATGGCCCTTTGCTGTGCCCCTCTGAAAGCTCAGCCAGGACAGGCATCTCTAGCTGGAAGATGATGAGGGTGGTGAGCACACTGGTAACTCTTTAAGGGCACCACCTTTGGGGTTCTCCAGGACTTAGAATCCCTGGGAAGGAGGGGGCATGAACAGGCAAGAAGTAGATGGCAGAGCAGAGAGGCTTCCCCTCCAGGAAAGCCCTGATGCAAGGGCCCAAGAGGGCTGCGGCTCAGTAAAGTCGGGAGGTTTCCTCACAGTGACTCCCCAGAAGCCACCTCCCCTCCTCCCACATCCCATCATTTCTGGCTCCCCAAGGCGGGGAAAACAGCAACTCACCCCTCTGTAGTGTCTCTGGTTCCTCTCTTCTTTGGCCTTCCTTTTCTGAAAATGAGTGCTTCTTTGTGAGTTCTTGTATTGGTTCCTAGGCACCAGTTTGAGTAAACATGAAATTTAGCATCCAAACCAGGATGCGTTGAGAGGGAAGTCAGAGTACTAGTGACCTACCAGGACAATGGTTATGAACACAGGCTGTTCTAGGCACATAAGACCTCTGGCCACCCATAAGAATTCACAAAAGCCTACTCAGAAAAAGCATGTTAATAGTATGTATGTTATTAGTTCAGGAGGAGGCTGGATTCAACCACATCATATTCCACTTCATCAAAGTCTCTCTTGTAGCCTTTTTTTCTTTCCTCTCAGCACCCTCCTCTCCAATCAGATACAGACTTTCTCCATGTGTCAGGGAACATGGCCACTCCAGAGCTCCCCAAACAAGACTTCTTCTGTTGTAGGGTGAGGAAAGGCTGGAAGAATGCCCCTGTCCCACCCGGGCCTGTGCTTACCCTGTGCGTCATGTCTCAGTGGAGGGGAGGAGGCCTTGACCAGCCTGCAGTGTAAAGCTTAGATAGAAAATTTTGAAAAATAGGGAAAATATGCAGTAAGGGCTTAATAAACTGGAGATACTGCAGATTTTCAGGGTGATGATTATTCTGAATATAGTTTTTTCTGAAGGTGATTTTGGGGAGAAGGGAATTATGTCAGTGCCCATTCTGCAGAGGAGGTCTTATTATCCTAATGTTGACGTTCTGAGAGAAGGACATGAAGCCCAGAGGTCAAGTATCTCTCCCAAGGTCACACAGGTGATAAATGGTGTCTCATGGCATCGAGTCTGAATCCAAACTACCTGAGGTGGGACACACATTCACTTGCTCCCTGGGTGCCGGGACAAGACTGATTTTGTTTATCAGCAACAGAAACACAAACCAGACTAGCTTTAAAAATAGGGGTGCGTGGAGTATAATGGACCAGGTGAGAAAATAACAAAAATAATGAACAACCATGGACCAGAGACATTCTGTGGGGGTGGAGTGGGGAATGGGATCAAAAACGGGGGGTGGGGGGAAGGGAGGGAAATGCACGGGACTATGGTGGTGGCACAGGGGTGATTTGGTGATGGGAAACCCGTGGGGATTACAATTGAGATGAAAAAAAAATGTGCAAAATGATGTAAAAATAAACTTTTTAATTAAAATAAAATAGGGGTGCGGTCACATAACCCCAGTGTGAGGCATCAGGGGTACAGGTGGAATCAAGATGCAGGTGTCATAAGAAACCCTTTCTGTTCTCTTGGTCACTTGGCTCACACTGTCCAGCTTTCTTCATCGGGCTAAATGCAGGGCTCCCGGCAGCTCCTGGGCTCAGGTGCGCACAGTTTAATGCTGGGAGAGCCCCATCCTGCCTCCCGCTTCCCTAGCCACACTCAGGCTCATCAGTGCCATCCTAAGAACACTCAGGAGCAATGTTTGGCCCAGGGTAAGTCTTGAGTCCACGTATCGGATGGCCGGGGGCGGGGGAGGGAGGATCTGATTGGTCCAACGGCAGTCAGAGGCTGCCACTCGCCAATCACCGTGGCTGGCGCTGAAGCTGCTCCCAAACCAGCAGGAAACGTGGACGGAACTTGGACAACGTCCACTGCCGCGTCCATGAAGTTAATCCAGCTGCTTCCCAAATTAGAATATTTTAAAACCATTTGTGCACATTCTGATGACAGGTTCTTTCTGAAAGTATTTCCGTCCTAATCCTGAATTAATGTCTCTGATTTATTTGGATGCAATCACTCTTCTTCAAGCATCCCGGGCAGATTGAGGGGCCGACCTTCACTGGAGATAGCAGCTCTGGCTTTGGGTTCCGCCATGAGCCTTACATTCTGCAAGTGCTCCAGACCCTCAGCTCTGTCACGCCTGGGAGAGTTGGGTCATGTCTCACAGGAGGGCATCCTGGCCACAATGGACGGCTGGCTTGAAATGACAGTGCTGGTGGAAATCCTGGGCTGAGATCTAAGCAAGAAGAGGGCAGGATAATGTTTCTGAAATGTAGACTCAAGTTTCCTATTTTCTCCCCTGGAAACCCCCCCCCCCGCCCCCTTTGAACAGCCAGCTTCTTCTATTCCTTGCCTCAGAGGAGGAACACACTGGGACAGAAATAAAATATGCAGCCTGTGTTCCCTGACTTTTGTCTTCCCCAAATCTAGGCCCGCCGGGAGATGGTGGGGAGGTTGGGGAAGGGTCAGCTTTCCCCCTCTTGCCTCCTGACCACAACCCAGGAGAGAGGAAGCCGTGAGCAAGAAATGGCAGAGAGGACATCCCGAGTCCTGAGAGGTGACCGCAGCTCTCCCTGCACAGAGGCTTGTGAAGGCTGAGCCAGCTTGGCCTCTCCTATACAGAGCCCAGGGAAATGCCTGGGTCCAGTGAGTAACTAACTGGCTTCAGGGGCATTCAGGCCTTTGCCCCAGGCAGCCACATAAGCTTCCTGCGCCCACCTGACCACAGAGTGTACATGGAATGGAGCAGACACAAGACCCATGGAACCAAGTGAGACCCCAGGAGCTTATCCAGGATCTAAGCAAGTGAAGACCACAGGCAGGGAAATGGAAAACCATGTGTGGACAGCGAGAAGGTAGGTTGGTTGGAGTTCCTTGCAGGTAATGTCGAGTCAGGTGCAGCGATGGGTCTCTGCGAAGGTCCAAGAGATCTGGAGGTCTGGGGGACTAGGGAGGGCTGCCAGATCCCACAAAGCTTGCCTGCTGGAAGCTTCTTCTCTCTTCACGGGCTGGCTGCTGACTGACCTAACCAGGCCCTGCCCTTCCTCACAGCCCCTGCCAGTGCCCACCCTACAAACCTGACTGGACCACTTTCAGCTAAGCAGCTCAATGGTCTGGTCAGCACTAATCAGCTTGCCTCCATTTTTAATCCTCAGAGTTGGCTCAAACTGCTCACTGGTGGATGGAGAGCTTGAACCTGATTGATTCATTTAACTGGAAACTGATTGGTCCAGTTATGTTCCTGTAGGCAGGTACAAAAGGAAAAAGCCATACCTGTGCCTAGACCTACTGCTGAAAGGGCAGGGCAGGCCCAGGGCTGGGAGTTTCAGTTTCAGTTTCTGCCTATCTGGGTTTGAACATTGAAGTTTTGAACTTTTTACAAGAAGAAGAGTAAGGAGAAGTGGACACTCATATTGTTCACTGAGCACTGAGTCTCTGCCAAGCCCTGTAAGTATTGTAGACCCGCAGGGATCTTCTACTGCTGTATCATGGACCATCACAGGCCCTGTGACTTACGCCCATTCATTTTCTCATTTACTGTAGATCAGGAATCTGGGTTCAATGCACCGAAGTTGCCTGCTCAGGATCACATAGACCACGGAGGTGTCAGCAAGGCTGAGTTCTCACTTGAGCTTGGGGTTCTCTTCCAAGTTCATGTGGTTGTTGGCAGAATTCAGTCCGTTGGTCGGTGTGACTGAGGTTTTTGTTCTCTTGCTTCCTGTACTCAGCTCACAGTCCACTGGTAGCAAGCCTGCTGCTGTTTCATTTCTCTAATGGGGCCTCCTGACCAAGGCAGGCTCACCTAGGTTAATTTCCATTTGATTCAAAGGCAAAGGGGTGCGTGACCCCAATGACATCCCCAACGAAACCCTTTTCCCTCTAATACAGGGCTGCTGATGGACTGTGGCCACCAGGGGACTCACTGGCTATCTGAGACATCTGCCGGCCCCATCAGCCCCTCTTGCCAAATCTCGGCCTGATTCCAGGAGCCAGATATTGTTTATCCCAGTTTATAGACAATTTATGGAAAGAGAAGCCTATATTGAAACCTCAGAAAGCTTATGATTCAATTTAATCAGATATAGATGGACCAGTTACCATCCAAGGCCACATAGAAACTTTGACCTCCGGTATGTCATAATCTACTGCTGCGGACAGCTACATAATAATTCATATCAACTAAATAATCTCCATACATCATCTTCTTAATGGCCAAAGCCTAGGAAGTTGACATTCGCTCTCATCAGCTTCCATTTTGCATGTGAATAAACTGGGGCTTAGAGAGTTTAAACCATGCTCTCTGGTCACTCAGTCACCATGTGAAGAGGAGATGTTGCTCAGAGAACCAGAACTTATCACCTTGATGAAAACGATGTACTGGATCCAAGCTCACACTTCTTGGCCTGTCTTCATAAACGCCGATAGAAGGGAGGTGGGTATGGATGGAAAGATGGCATCTCTTACAGATGAGGGTGAAATGACAGAAAATGATGTTGTTCTGGGATCAGTGACTAAACAATGTGAAAAGTGGTGTTGCAGGTGTACCCTCATGAATCGTCAGGACTTCAGTAGGCCAGCAGCCAGGGGAAAACATTCACAAGCTGTGACTGGAGGGTCAGGCCTCCTGGGATTCTACATACCTTCTAGATCTGCCTCACTGTGGAGACAGACCACCTGATTCCACTGAGGGTCCCCAAAGGCCAGTGGAAAGCTGGCAGGGTACCCTAAGACACACAGGCTGCAAGATGAGGCCCTCTTTCTAGAATATTCCAGAACTACCCCCTCAACCTTCCCGCCTCCCACCCCCAGAGATATGCTCCTCAGCATTCTGCTCCCCAGGGACATAGGCAATATCTAGAGAAGTTGTTGTCTGTCACTACTGAGAAGGTAAAGTTTCTGGCATCTAACTTAGAGACCACTACACTAGTGGTCTGGTTTAGTTTGGTTTGGCTTGGTTTGTGTGGGGTTAGAAATCCTGTTTGGCTTCTATCTATCTAACTGGGTTCCCTCAGTAAGTGACTAGTCTGGTCTCAGTCTCTCCATGGGCAGAAACAAAGTGTAGTCAGTCATGCGTTCAGAACAGACTTAAGCACCTGCTGTGTGCCACTGCCTGCATTAAGTGCGAAGAGAAGAATAAAGATGACTGGATGTCACCCCTGTTCTAAGAGCTCATGGCCACGCCCAGTAGGTTTCCATCTTTAGCACCTGATCCCCCAACACCACCAGCTCAGATTTGTTCTCCCTCCTCCCTGCAGCCTTTTGAATGTCCGAGTTTATACTTGGTATACTTGACTGGATCTGAAGGAAATTTTCTTCAGTATCCCTCTGGCCAAGGTTAGTCAGCCCCTGTTTGCCTTTGAATGCAACAAGAAAAAGGAGGGAGAACAGGACAGCTAACTTGCACAAGATTGCCCCAGGGGTTCAAGAATTTCCCCACCCTCTTTAATGAAGCCCTGATCAGGGACCTTTTCGTCAGGCACACCCACGTGTGACTTTCCTACAATATGTAGATGGCTTGCTACTGGCCGCTGCCACTTCGACTGAATGCCAGGAGGCCACTGGCCACTTGTTGCAGGAATTGGGGACCCTGGGCTATCGGGCTAGCGCTAACAAAGCACAAATTTGTCAACGCATTGTAACCTATCTAAGGTATAAGCTGACAGAGGGGTTTAGGGGCCTAACACTACTAACTTGTCGAGTCATCTGTTCTGCTGCCACATCTTGGAAGATGCACGGGCCAGACACCCACAAATGGCTCAGCCCTGCGGTCGGTGGAGGAGGTGAACCAAATGGGTGTGTCCTGTCAGCGGCTCCTCTTAAACTAAGTCACCATCGCAGGTCCTCAAAGAACATCATTTCATTCATTCATTCATTCATTCATTCATTCATTCATTTCCTCTTAAGTTCGGTGAGAAGCAAAGATTCATGAAGACACTGACTGCAAGGTTAGTCAAACACCTGGCCGCATTGGCTGTCTCACCTAAAGTTGCCATTTCTACGAAGTTATCAATATGTTAGTGAGGACTTTTTACGGTAGAAAAAGTATGTAATTAGACTCAGCCCTTAGTGTGTTTGAGACAGGCTTACAGGTGAATATTGCCAGAAAATCAAACCCCAAATCGAGCTGCTGTGGAATATTCAGGAAATAGGCCTTCTGCAGGCCCAGCACTGTCCCAACTGGCTAGGGGGTCGACAGGCTGCTGGCCTAAGACCCAGGAGCCCTCGCCTGCTGAGAGCCAGATGCCTGGTCCACACTCGCCATTTCGCCCCAAGCATTGCTGTTCACTCAGCCTGAGTCACTGTCTCCATGGGCTCTGGTCCCATCAGACCCGCCCCGATCGCAGGGAGGCCCGAGTCAGCTCAGCCCCACCACGAAAGGGCCGGTGGGGTGGGCGGATTTGCAGCTGGAAGGCCCTGCCCCGCCAGAAGCATACTCAGGGCCCAGTAGAGGGGCGGGCATCAGCCCCGTGAAGCCCTGGACGTGCCGGCCTGTGTGGGCACGTCGGCCCTGGGAACTGGCAGAGCTCAAGCCTTTGGGCAGCCAGCTCACACCTGCGGTCATAGCAGGCCACCTCCTACTGGGCCCTGCAGAGACCCTCCCCCCACAGTCCAAGGGCACCCCAAGGGACAGGAGGATGTTCTAAGGCTGCCCATCCCCCACCCCTCTCCCTGGGCTGTTTCTGTTGCCTTTGACCTTGGGGTACCAGGCTGGGCAGCGAGAGGCCACCAGACTGCCTAGGGCACTGGGTAGACGAGACACCCAGCCCAACCTCACCCTGCCAGTGAGGGATCTCAAGCTGGGAGGGATGGACAGGTCCCTGCTCTTTTGCACCCAGTCTCTGTAAGACACGGTTTGTGCCAGGGGCTAGGAGGCAGGAGGGACGTGCACCCAGGAGTGGCTGATAAAGTCATCGGCAGTGGTGCAAGGACCATGTGTGCTTTGGGGCCATCTGCAAGGGCTTCAAGGAGGAGGTAGCCTGTGAGTAGTGCTGAGTGGTAAGTCACACACACCTGGAAGGCAAGTTCATGGTCCCTGATCTGGGCTTGCACTAGCTTTGCACTCAGGAGACCTGGACAGGCAGGACAGTGGGCATGGCCTCTCTGCCCTGCGAAATGCACACACAGCCCCTGCCTCTGTGCAGAGCCCAGCTTCCTGCCTCTGCATCTGGGACACCTGTGCCCTTTGAAGTCCCACTTTGCAGCCAACCATGTCTCCTTGCCCCGGCACAAGTCCTCAAAGAGTGGACATGTAGGTGGAGACAGTGACCAACTGGACCGACAAAGGCAACAGTCAGAGAGGTGGCTGGAACCCATCACCGCGACCCCCGAGCGGCCATCAGGGCTGCCCAAACCTCTCCAGGCTTCCGCACTGGATCTTCCCTGGGACACCGGCTCTGGAAGGTAGGGGACACTGAGAGCAGACATGGTGCACCCCTAGATTTTCCCGCAGCCCAGTAGCACGTGCTCCCAGGGGTGCAGCTGACATGCTTGTGTGCTGGCTGGCCTGGCGCTGCGCCATCCCCACCACAGGGCCTCGCCCTCCAGCCTCCCTGAATGGACGAGACTCCCTGCCAGTTCTCTCAGCCAGTGAGCCCAGCAGAGGACAGGTGCTGAGACCTGTCCCGGGCGAAACTCCTGTAATCCACAGTCATGTCCTTTCCAAAGTGCACGGACAGACAGGCCTGGAACCCCAGCCCGCCGGCCGCGTCAGGCCCTTTAAGCAGCTCACGTGCAGACTCAGAAGTAGCACACCTCCCGACATACTTAGAGCGCATGGAGCCGCTGCCCTAGGGGAGGGTCAGCCAGCTGAGTCTGCGGGCCCAGCCCACCGCCCGCGCGAGAAATCAAGTTCTGCTGAAACATCATCACTCCCTGTGCCGCCGCTGGGGCCGAGGCTGCCTTCCAGCCCAGAGGCAGAGCTGAGTCACTGCCGCATTGCTGATAGTCTGCACGGCCATGAACATGCGGTCCCTGCACCTCTGGCCCTGTACAGGAAACATTGACCTGTCTCTGCCCGAAGACAGGTCAGATTTGCTTCAAGCCTGTGGCCACTGGATGAGGGGCGATGGGAGTCGGCACTGTCTTGTCTGTCTCTGCACCCGGAGTCCGAGAACGTCCCTGGTACTGGGTCCATTCTCCTTGGGACGTGAGGGGTTTGAGTTCTCAGCTGTCAAACCCATGGTTTCAGGAACCCGGCTCCCCCGCAGCTAGAAGTGAGGCTCACAGAGCTCAGAGGGCGGGAGGGAGTTGCCCATCTGCCCAGCCTGGCTGTGCCCCGCTGCGAGTTTGTCCCGTGCTGAGCCCAACGGTGGGCGCCCCAGGCCAGGCAGAACGCTGCCCCTCGAGCCTCGACAGGTGGGCAGCAGGGCGGGCCCCCAACGCCGTCGTTTTCTCACGGCCTCTCTCAGCAGACGCTGCTCTGCCTGGGCAGGAGCCATTAGTGACCCTGTGCCCAGCCCCACTTGCGGGAGAGTCCAGGGCCACCGCGGGGAGCAGGCTGACTCAGGTCTGACCTTGAAACGGGGTCGCGTTTGTGGCCTACCCCTGCCGCCCAGAGGCCCATCCAGCCTCCTCCAGGGCGTGCAGGGGGCGCAGGGGGCAGAGGCCGCAGCCTCCTAACTTTCCCATTATTCAATCAGCGACTATCTGCGGTGCGCTGGGCCCAGGAAGCGCTCCAAGGGCGTCGACCTCAGAGGAGACCTACGTCCGTGTTCCTGGCTGCAAAGTGGCAACCTGGTTTCTTGGCTTGCCCCAGCGCTGCACGGACAAGCCTCTCGCTGCCCGAGGCCGCCTCCTCTTGGCCACGAAGGTGTAAACAAGGTCACCTCAGGCCCTGTGGCTGCTGAGCTGTGTGTGAGCCTGCAGATGGCCCCATACCAGAGGACATCCCCTCCCCACCTCAGGGACACCCACACCCCTCGGCCACGGGCCAGGCTTCTCGTCAGCAGGTGGGGGGCTTGCTCCCTTTCCCCGCTTCTCTTCTCCTAATTGAAGCCCATCTAAGTCAGTCCCCTTCCAGTGGAGTAAAACTGCACCAGCGGCAGAGGTAGAGGCTCCAGCTTGAAAGAGCAGGTAGGCCAGGTGACGACGTCCACGCCCCTCCAGCCCCACCCGCCCTTCCTCCCTTCATTTTCCCTGTACTTACTCCTCTTTCCCTCTGTCCTCCCCACCGCCCTTCTCAGCACAAAAGTCAACGGGGAGAAATCACCACGTGGCAGGGAGAGCACACGTGAGTGCCCAGTGCCATATATCTTGTCAAGAAGTCAGCCTGCGCATTAAGGAAGAAGAAAGCCAGATGGGAGACCCCGAAGAAAACGCGATTCTCCCACCGCCTCATTCTTTATTTCCCCCCACTTAAATTTTACTATATTTCTTTTTTTAACTCTCCTGCAGGTCTTTAGCTCTAGGACACACACACACACACACACACACACACACACACGCCTTATTTCTGTCATGTCAAATACGAACGAAGAAACTAGCAAAAAAATCTATTTTCAGCTATTTCTCTCTCGTTAGAATGCTGTTTGCCTCTGTGATGAAGCAGGGATTTCTAAGAACGTCAAGTCCGTGAGGAAGATGAATGAAGGTTGAGGACCAAACATCTGTTCTGTCAATTAAAAGCTGGGCAGAGCAATGTGCTCTTTCCAAGTAACAAACACTGAGGACCGCAGAGGTGTCTGAGTAGGGATCTATCAGTAAGCACTTCCATAAGTTTAAAAAATAAAAAAAAGACCCACGTCACCTGGGACCCGGTCTAGAGATCATGAGACCAGTGAGGGGGGAGGGGTTTTGAACACAAAACCGGATTTGGGTTTCAAAGAACAAAGGTTCCTATCAGGCGCCTTTTTCTTCTAATGGTCCTTGTGCAGTAAAAATAAAGTCCAAACACTATAATTTTACTCACAGAAAAGTTACAAATACTGTAGGTATCTTTAGAAACAGCTGCAAAAGTGGTTTCACTTCTGACAAGATTGGTGTTAATTACCAGCAAGGACTTCAGTATAATACTATTTAAATCATTTTAAATTATCCCTCTCAAAAATTAATTTTTCATCAAAGATTACACACAAAAAAAATCATGATATCATCTCTGCAGCTGCGATTTAGTAATAATTTCATCTATTATTACCAATGTCAGTTGGATAAAAGAAAAAATGGCACCCCGCCGTGCCGACTCCTGCACAGGCCATATATAGAAATTTTTAACTATCACTTATAATCGCTTTGATGAGCTTAAACCTCCTCTCAATTAACACCCTAAATGACACTGAGACATCTTAATGGGGGATGTAAGTAAGAGAAAAGACTTTAATCAAACAATAAAGGAAAAAGTGCCGAGAGAGAGAGGACTCGCCACACACCTCTTCATGTCCAAGCCAACTGAAGTCCTTTATCGGATTTGGAACCTTTTGTCACGCCAGGAGCCGAGGCAAAGTCGATGGCGGCAGTGGAAAGGCACCCCGGGCGGGTTGCTCTACTCTGCAAAAATTAAGGCTCTTCTCGGCTCCCCAGTCTAACATTGAGGCGAGGGGGTGGGAACTTTGGAACTCTGTCACTTGAACAAATGCAGTAAAGCAGAGGGGATAAGAATGAGATGGTTCTCTGAAGACTACCTTCTGGGGTATCCCAAGGTAGCAGTTTGGGGGATCCAAGTTACCCACGTGTGGACACCCCAACTCCCTCTCAGCAGGGCCAGAGAATAAAATGGTTCCCTCCAGACACATTTGAGTTATGCAAACTCACACAGCAATGGGGAAGTTCCAGAAGGACATTTCTCAGGCCATTATTTTTTATCATGAAACTGCTGTGCCTGGCCTTTGGGAGAATTGAAAATAAAATGAAATAAAACAAAATCCAAATGAAAACTGACCAGCATGCTTCACTCTTTTTAAATCACGTTTGCGGTATCCATGGTGATTTTTGTTTCCAATTAAGATGTCCTAATGAACATGTGTTAGAGCTGATGCTTTACTCCCAGAGAACAAACTGGGCAATTAATGGCCCAGCAGGACCCTGATCTCTGGAGTCCTAAATGCATATAGGGTTGAAAAAGCAACAGTTTGCAAAGTCTTGAACATTACATTACTACGCTAGTACCCATTTTTAAAATAAATATAAAAACATTAAAATGTGCTGGTAATTAAACATATAAGGGGGAAAAGCTGATTTATCTTTCTTTCCAATTCTAGCTGCTTCAAGGCTTTCTGTTGACTGTTAAGTTCAGTACACATTCCTGTTTTATGCAGTATACATTCAGGGAGAAAAAGTGGGTAAAATGTAAGCTACACTTTCACCAGCAAATGTGACCTGTCTCCTACAAGGTCCAGCTTCTGAGCAGCAGTGGGGAAATTGAGAAAAAGCCACAGTCTACACGGGACCTTCACAAATAACCTGCTGTAGCAGGTTTTACCATCCAGGATTTAAAGATGAGCCACTAAGGCACAAAGTATCTGGGAAATTTCCCAAAGGTGACGTAGTAAAGAAGTCGAATTAGAAACAGGGCTCAGCATGATGGGCAAGCAAGACAGCCCCCAGAGAGGCGTCCAGCCTGAGAATAAATATACTAGGATTGCTTCCACCTTTCTCTGGTTACTTAGAAACCTCCACTAACCTCTTACCTTCTTTCACCTAGCAACAACCTTAGTGCGATGATATGTGGTGTAGAATTTTGACTGTATTTACTATGTGGTTGAGCATCCTTTCACCTGATTCATTTTGGATACTACTCTAAAGATGCATGCGCACACACAGGCACTTATATTAATAACCTTACACCATCAGTACTCATTCTTCTCAAAGTATCTTCCATATGATGGCTTTTTTCAAACATGTTGAGAAAGGATACATGAAGGTAGTAAACCTTATGAAGTCTATTTGCTTAGGTGTATCATTAAAGTGTCCTTACAGTGAAGAGAGTTTAGCTAGGTATGAAATTATAGATTCATTTACTTTCATTCAACACTTCCAAAATTATACTCCACGCTCTTCTTGATTCAGTTTTGTTACTGAGAAATAAAAGCAATCTGAACACATGCTATTTCTGCATAAATGATCTTTTCTTTCTCTCTGGGGGCTTGTTGCTTTTTTTTTTTTAAACATCTTTGATGTTCTCAAATATAACTATGTGTATAAGTATTATTTTACTCTTATATATTCTGCTTGACATTCCATAAGAGCTTTTATTACAAATTCTTTCTTTTCTTCTGTCATTACAGATTTTCAAATATTTCCTTTCCTCCATTTTGTTTCTTTTTCTATGATTGCCTCTTGTGCTTATATAAGAGTGTGTGCTTCTGGTCTCCATTTATTTTAACTTATCTTTTATACTGTTTAACTCTTTATATGTGCTTGCTTCTTTCTTAGCAACGTCTTCAGACTAATCTTGCTTACTAGTTTTTTTCTTAAACCATATTCGTTCAATTTTTTACTACAGCTTCTAAGTCACTTTTTGTCCAGTATTAAATATTTTTATTTGATAATTCTGCTTATTTCTGCTCCATGAGCCTACTGTCTCTGTGTGTTAGAACTAGAGTTTACATTGCTGTGGCCATCAGCCACATACCCTCACTTCCATCCTCCTCAGAATTTAAGGAGTGAAACTGTGACCCAAGATGAAGACTCCAAACACATAGGTCTGGACTTGGACACACCATTTGCTTCATAACTCCAAAACCCTAGAGTATCTTTCTGTCATGTCACTAGGCTTGGTTCTACCCAAAAAGTTTCTCTCCCTTCGTCATCCTTTGAGTATATGGGAGAAAGTAGACATGGAAACACTTAGCAACTGGGTCCACAGCCTTCACAACTTCAGGGTCATAGTTCCTACTGACCTGAAAAGTCACCACTAGGTGACTTTGATATTTTTCTGCCTCCACGAAATTATAAGTTTAACACAGATGCACCAAGAGTAAAGGGAAAAAAAAAAAGTGTAATCCACCCCCCCCCACACATCTATCTTGCTAAAATTGCAAACAGCCATCCTCTGATCTACCCAAATTCTTAGCTGCCTTTAGTATTTCCAGCATTTTCTCATAATATTCATATTACTTATCCAAGCTCATTCACTTCTTCCTTAATTTTATGGCCTCACTGGCATTGGGGTTATGGGAAGGAGCTGGCATCCCATGATATTGACGTCACCAGTTACTACAACAGGAGCAGAGTAAAGGCAAAGGATTGTGCAGTCATGAAAGATAAGAAAAAGACCACCATGCACAAACCTTGTGAGCAATGGAAAGGATTGTTTTTTGCTTGCTTGTTTGTTTGTTGGTGTTTGTCGACTCATTTGAATGAAAATGAAAGAGGAAGCTGTGAACTGGGAGGTGGGGGGCAAATGGAATTTGACACAGTATGTATCCTGCAAATAAGAAATTGGAATCTGTTTTTGGTTAGAAACACCCCAGGTTCGCGTCCCATAATGGCAAATACATCCACATCCATAGTCCTGATGAAGTTCTACTGGGAAGATGGACACAAGTTTCCAGCTCTTGTGCCACTCAGATCCAAGCAACTCCAGGTCTGTTTAGACTCATCTGAATCTGATCTTGATTTTGATTCTCCATTCTGTCAGGTCTTTATCTATATCCACTCAGCTGACTTAGGAGTGGCTGCCACCCAGGAAATAAGGAGGGGGTTTTTGAGGGGTCATGTGGAACATTACCTAGAAAGCCCAGTCAAATCCTCGTGCACCAGCAATTTGTCACCAACCACCCAAAAATGTTTCTTCTTGTCTTGGCCCCTTTCTTTGCAACTGTTGAGACTTCCAGAAAGGTTGAGACCATGGTGTGACTCTGGCAAACACACCAAGGAGTGACTGTGTTATGGTTTGTGTGGGACATGCCACAGAGTCTCTCATCCTCACAGCACCCTGAGAAAAAATTGTCACTAACTCAGAAACTGAGTTTCAAAGAACTCAAGAGATTGGCCCAAGCTCAAGTTCCCACAGAAAAAAAGCATAAAGGCAGAATAAGAATTCAAGTGTTTGGATTACAGATTCAAAAACATACCTCCCCCGACCCCGACACACACACACTATCACAACTGAGAAGGGAGAGAGACTCATTCTCAATACTTCTTTCAGAGCATACTTGTTGAGTGTCTTCTATGTCCCAGGCTCTGTACCAGGCCCTGAGTTTACTAATCAAACATACACAACCAAACCCTCAGGGTAAGAGCAGAAGGGGCCACACATGGAACAGCATCCCTGAAGTAAGGACATACGTCATATCACATGTTATCTGGAATTCACAGAGGAAGAAGAAAAAAAGGCACCTTGTCAGAGGTCGGGGGTCTGATTTAGAATACGAGGCCAGGGAAGCCGAGGCCAGAAGGATGGATTTGAGTTGGGCCACTGTGGTCCCTGTGCATGTGGGATAGCAGGTGCCATCCCACCACCTTATCCCTACGTCTCCACCTGTCATCTGTCTATTGACAGAGCTGAAATCTTGATCTAATGGCCTGTGTCTATAAGCTGTGCATTATTTGTGTACAAAAAATGACACTGAGACAGGTATTGGGGTAATCTAAAGAACACTGTTTTTCAGTGTGTGCCATCATGTCCTGTTGAGTACAAGGAATTCGACTCAGAGAAGACTTAGGTCAAGACCTGCTCCATTCCCACTTCCTACAACTGCATTTCCAGAAAGAGGGGGCTGACAGGCGTGAGCAGTCTGGGTTTCGGGGCCAGGCTGGCCTTAGGCTATGCAGGAACTTGCCCTCCTTTTTCTAATTGTCCCACATTGCTGTGCACAGGGTTCTTCTTAGCCTGGAACAGGGTTGCACTGGAATGACTATGGATGCGTGTGCTTCCAACAAGAGATTGACCCACTCTGCTGGGATTTCCTCACCGTGGACATAGGGGGAATAAACAACACTCCCTCACCTCATCACACAGTTCTCAGACCTAGACCTAGACCTGTGCTCGCAGCCAGGAATATGAAACCTCAGTACCTGGAGAGTGTCCAGCCCAGCCACACCCATGGGCACAGACATTCCATCCCAGGAGGGGGCATGCACGCACACAGATGCCTGCAGCCTGCGCTCACCTCCGCAAACCATCAGTGCAGCATGGGCGTTAAATTGGCCCATGCTTCATGTGACCAGAACACCCATTCAATACTAAAATGAAGGGTTCTTAAAATGTGAAGAACCGAATTTGGAACTGATTAGGGTTGGGCGCACACAGTGCAGAAAAATTTAATGTGGGAGCTCTTCAACTCTCTCTTCTAGACAAGCACTTCATTTGGGAAGTTACTCAAATCATGTTCTATTACTACACAGAACGCACGATTGATTTGTAGACACTATCACCCAACCCCGAAATTTCGAGATTCCAGAGCCCCAAACTGAGGGGATATGTGGAAAAAGGGCCCTGCTCCATCTTCCTACACCTGCAAACTCTTCCTCTCCCTCTCTCCAAGCAAAGTACATTTTCAGCCCCCAGCTGAAAGGCCAAGAGGCCTGAGCCATTCAATCCCAATCTGCTGACTCGCAGCGAACACCAGAGTCAGCCAGCCAGCTTCTCATTTGTTAGGTCATTTAACCCTCAGAGCAACTCTGCAACTCAAGTGTCTTTACCTCCACTTAACCCTAGAGGAAGCAGGAAGCAGAATAGCTGAGCAGGCTCAGAAATTCCCAGAACCTCGGAGAACATGAGCTGCTACAATATTTACTCACAAGAGGAAGACAGCTCAGTGTGTGATGACCCGAAGGTTCGACTCTGGCCAACATGGAAGAGTTTTAAGCAACCGAGAATGTATTTGGAGATGCCGCCTTTAAAATCATGGCTATGTTAACTGCGTCCAGCCCTCCTGATGGCCTAGGGGGTAAGTCTCAGCACTATGGCCTAAGTAAGATCCCTGGCCAGGGAGTAACCCACAGGGCACAGCAGTCCTCTTTTGTCTCCCTGCTGCTCCCCTCAGCAGTGGATTGCAGTGGGTCTGCCTGCTCTGCTCCCCACTCTGTCTCTGGTGACTCCTCTAACCACCCCTCACCTCTGGCCTACACCCCAGTTCTTATATCCAAAACATAAATAGTATTTTTTAATTAAAGGGGACCCTTTGGGGTGGCACTCATACCACATGACAGGTCTCCTTGGGAGAAGAGGAAATTTGGACACACAAAGAGACTGTGAACATACCCATGGAAGGCCATGTTGGGACACAGCAGACAGTGGCACCCACAGGCCAAGGAAGAACCTCTCAGGGGACCAAACTTGCTGATACCTCAACCTTGGACTAGCGGCCTCAAGCACTGGGAAAAGTTTAAGCCATCCAGTCTGTGAACTTTTGTTCTAGCAGTTCCCGAAAGCTAAGACGACAGTTTGCTCTTTTCCTGGAGAGAAACTTCCCTCAGAATGCCTGGTTGCCCCTGAAATATGAACAGGCGTTTCACTGGCTCTGCCCGGCGAGGTGGCATCGTAGAGGGAGGCGTGTCTCCAGCCTTCTCTGTGCCGGTGCCCTGTTTAAGAAGGCTTTATTGCAATTTCCTCAGCATGGACTTAATTGCATGTTGGCATGGTAGGGTGGGATTTCAGCATCAACCAAATAATGCACAAACACAGGAAGCAAGTCTGAACGGCAGAGACGGTCTGACGAGCTGGTGTTGTTTGCAAGAATACTCTTATTCCCAGCTTCCACATTGACATGGGGCAACTTGAGGAATATAAAAAATAGATCAAGAGATTGATTATTTTGGAGTCTGGAAAGAGGATGTGACTTGCAAAACGTGGCAATTTCATTTATACATAGTTGAAAACGTTTGTAAATATTTCACAGAGACATGAAGCCATAGACTCAAATCATAGCTGAATGCAGGGGGGAAAATGGCGGGTAATTTATCAAGGGGGAGGAAGGACAGCCATCTGCTGGGCACACACACTGTGACACACTCACAGGGATTGTGTCAGGGTCGTGTCAACACGGACCGAATCACCGCCCTGGCCCACACGCTGTAGTCATGGCAGGGAGTTAACACAGGGAATCTTTGAGAATAATGTGAATTAAACAGGCAAGTTAGTTTAAATTTCTGTTTGGTAGCCCCCCAGGCCTACAAGTCCAGTGGGAATACACTGTAGCTAGAGGCTTGATGAATGACCTTAATGAAGTTGGACACTCTGGAACATATGCATAAAATGATTTTAAATATTGATACGATGTCATTGTGTGTCTGAAGATATTGAAATGTTCATTCTCCCAGGAAGACAGGTTCCACCTAATTTATTAAGGTGGAAATGATTATTTACATTTGAAAATGCAGTGTGTGCCCAGAAAGAAGTGAGGGCAATAAAATAATTGTGGCATAGGGGAAACAGATACAGTCCACCTTCTGGAAGGAGGAGCAGCAAGCATGTCCTCAAGCTAATAAATGGTGGGGGGGGGGGCAGCTGGAGAGAGCCAGTGGGGACTCCCTGCAGCTGACCTGGTAGGTTCCTATGGTATGGGGTACACAGAGCTCCCCATTAACACAGGGACAGTTAATGATGCTTCACTGGAGGAGACTTAGGGGAAGACCTTGCCTGGTCAAGGAAGCCTGGCCAATGCCCCTCCCACCCCCCTCCCAGGTGTCTGTCAGGATATTTCCATGACGCTGCCTGGAGCTGCCACCTGCCAAGTAACTGGCAGTGGGAGGAAGAGGCTTGGCAAGATGGCGGAGAGCTGCGTCCCGCGCGGGTATGAGAACTGCTCTGGAGAAGCCTCCAACAGCTGTCGGCCTATGGCTCAGATCAGGGCTGTGCAGCCAGCCAGAGTGGAAGTGGATTAACGCCAGCAGGCAGTGCAGCGTCAGCTGGGGGTGCTGGAAATGCTAACTAGGCCGAGGAACCTAGAGCGGACCCAGGTACAAAATTAAACACCGCAAGCCTTTCACGTCCTGCGTGCATCCAGGCCAGCAGGGCAAAGAGAGCTAACCAGGCTCGAGAGCGCGGGAGAGCTCTGCTCCACGCCCGTTATTCCCAGATCGTCGCCTGCATGTTGACGAAGGCTGGTGGGTCAAGCAGACCCCACCAGGGTTCCCAGCCTCCTACATCCCCACCCCCTTCCCCTCTGCACAATCTGGGCAGCCATACACACCGCGCTGGAAAAGGCGGACAGGAGCAGAGGGCAGCGTCAGGAACCCCCTCCACAACCCCCCACCCCCCCCCCCCACCCCCGCCACGCGCCCGGCCTCTGTCCCTGCTCAGCTCTCCCGCCCGGACGCCTGCATGACAGCCGCCATGGGGGTGCGATAGACTCGCGCGCAGAGTTCTTCAGGGTCAGCCCATCAGTGAGTCCCCCAGACAGTGCATTCTTGGCAAATTGGAGGTTTGAAGCTACCTTGCATCCAGAAGTTGCTTTTCCAGCAGTGCCTGCTGCCTTCCTGCCTTGTCTTCCACCTGCAGGAATAACGCTGTGGCACCCTTAACTCAGTGAGGGCGGCAGCAGCCCTCCGCCCACGGGAAACCCCAACGTGCCTGGTCATGATGACCGCAGCTCTGCACAGGTGCGAACAACCTGTGTCTCCCACGCATAGCTGGTGGTTGTGTTACAGGGCACCCCAGAGTGGACTGGGCCACCTGTCTGTGGGGTCAGTACCTTCAAGGGGATGATCATTTAGCCCCAGAGATACAGCCTCACCGAGGTCATGTGGAGAAGCTGAGCCTTCGGCAGGTGTGGATCCCAGAGCTCCAGCCCTCCTGGGCCTCCCCAGGGGCAGAAGCCAGAGCGCAGAAGGGCCTCGCTCACTACGGCCAGAGATGGAGCTGGCCCAGGGTGCTCTCACTGTAGGTACTGGCCCTCCAGGCCCATGTCCTCCAGTTCCTGGAGCATGAGGGTCACTGTGGGCACCCTCAGGGCTCAGAAAGCAGACCTGTGAGCTTTTCTTCAGAAGAGCACGTGGATCTGTGCTTGGGGCAGGCTTTCTGGAAGACTGGCTTGCGATCCCCTCTGCAAGCTCCGCGGGACAAGGCTTCCTTCTTCTGTCCTTTATGCCAAGGACAACTCACTCGCCCTCGCTCACTATGGCCAGAGATGGAGCTGGCCCAGGGTGCTCTCACTGCAGGTACTGGCCCTCCGGACCCGTGTCCTCCAGGACAACTCACTGGAGGGCCATCAGAGAGCACTGCCCTCCTCAGACCTGGAGCTTTCTTGACCTAACACAGCAGGTTGCCAGTTGCATCCACAGTGGCCACTGCTCTCCCGTGTGGCCAACTGCTCTCTTCTCGACTCTCATTAGTGTCCAGCAACAGTCCCTCCAAAGCAACTGCCGGCAGTGTCAGAGAATCATCACAGGAGAGTGTTGTGAATTGATAAAAATTCTAATTATAATAATGCCAGTCATTACAAAATAAGCGATCGTGCATTTCTGATAAACAGACTTCTCACAGATGAACTCACCTGATCCCCATAGGTGCTGAGCCCCACACGGAGTCATCGCCACCTTGTAGTTGAGGACTGAGTCCCGTGGGTCTGAGACCCTCGGTCCTGCCCCTCGAGAGCGGAGCGTCTCTTCGTTCTGACTCCAGAGCCTGCACCCCAAGGCTTTCCCGAGATCCAGGGCCTTCAGACATGAGTCCCAATCCTGCTGCCAGATAAAAGGGTAGCTAGGGTGAGTCACCCCCCTCAGCCCCCTTTACTTGAAAAGGACAGGACTGTGAGGCCAGGGAGCTGTGCGGCCAGTAACTGGCACACACCAGGAATGGGGGGCTAAGAGGAAAGATTCGGGGGCTGACCTTGAAGGCCTCCCCCTGACCTTAGGCAAGTTGCTCCCTTCTCTGGATCCAGTCACCTCCTCCTCCCGATGATGGCAGTACATACTCTGCCTTGGAGGCAGAGTATGAGGACCAGATAGATGATGCACCAAGATGCTTTCACATGTCCTCCATGGAGAGATGCTGTGGAATCAAACAGTTACCATGACCAAGTGCTCAAAAATATTTCTGGGATGATCACTGGCTGCAAAAGGAGCCTGTACTTCAAAACAACTGCTTCCTTGAATAATTAATTGGTACATCCCTCTCAGAAAAGAATTGTCCTGCCAATATATGAAGTGCATTTTAGACTGACTTTAATTATTTCTACTATAATTATCTTAAATGTTCGTGTATCTATTGTGGGATTTGTAGTGCTACTTGGTAACGTGCAAAAGGACTTCTTGAATAGAAGTGAAAATAGCTCAACAGCTTTGCAACAAAAAAACTCTATGCTGGTTTTGCATTTCAGATCCACACACCAAGTGGGTTATGTCTTCACGCTTGCAAAATTCAAGAAGAAAAAGAAAGAAAAGCTAGGAATGTAATATATTTTTAAAGACAGGAAAAGGAGGATAAGCAAAAGAATTTTTAAAGAGCTTTGGATTATGTTGCTTTGGGTGTGCCCAGAAGGCACCCCCTCCCCAAGCCATGGAGGAGACCTTGTTCTTGGGGAAGAAAGAAAAGCCCCAGAGGGAAGCTCCCCTGCCACCACTTACTGGCCATGCTTACGCACACATAGTGGATTCAACCCGGTTCTTGAATCAGGAAGCAATTCTTCAAGTGACACCTGTCCATGACTGTGTACTCAGAAGAATCTGTTTTGTGCCACAGACTGTACAGGGACACTCTGATGACAGCCAGACCCTCTACTTGTTCACATCAGAGGGAAACAGGGGACAAAGAGATTCTGCCTCAACTGGCCTTTCCCACATGCTACGTTCTCTAAAGTTTCCAACTATGTGAAAAGTGTAGCTAAGAATATCTGTCTAAAAAGACTGTTGAGAGGTCAATAGGAATCCATATGCTAAGATCTTTGAACCTAACAGATGTGAAAAACAGTTAATCTTTCCTTCCCATTCTCTTTGAATCATTTTGACATTTAAATCACTCATCACTTGTTCTCCTGTATTCTCGCTTAATGGATTCCTTTCTTGTCATTTAGACGAGACTGACTTCAGGAGCATCAGGTGGTAATCATTAGTGCTGCCTGCCACATGCACCCAAAAGCCCACTTTCCAGCACTGTGCAAGATGGCGGTTTCCAGTCTGCTTGGCTTTGAGTGTAGCTGAGTGACCAGTTCTGACTCATCACATGAGCAGAAGTGATGGATGTCACTACTACTGGTTCTGATCTTCTGGAATTGTCCTATGAAGAGAAGGTGGCTATCCCATCAACCCAGATTCCAGGGTGAAAAGGGGTGGAGGTGCCCAGACAGTGAAAAGCTTAACCTTAGCTTGCGTAATATCCTCAGATTTAGAGGGAGCTTGTTATAACAGCACGACATCTCTCATCCTAACTAATATAGACTGCAACATATCAGTCATCACATCCTAGAATCTGGCTCAGGCAGCATTTCAAGACAGGGTACTCAACTGGAAGGTGAAAAAGGGGAAAGATTTCTAACCAGAATTTCAGAACTTCGAATGGGATGCTCGTAAACTCCCAGATACTGACACAAAATAAGGAAAATTTGAACCAGACAGAAAGTACTGGTCAAAGCACTGAGCTGAGATGTGGGGATACAACACAGGAAAAAAAAAGGCAAACTTCTTTAGGGAGATAAATCGAATTGTCAAAAGGCCAGAGTGGCAGCATAATCACACAGAACATGTAGGCAATAGAGAAAACTATATTCAGGGGTCAAGAGACAAAACTCATGTCAACGCAACATTGAGTCTGTTCATGCCAAATGGGTTGTTATTGTTGCAGCGGCCACTCTGAGTGGGCAGTCCATCCTCTCAACCAAGGGGAGCTCCTGGAAGGTTTTGATGATAATATTCTCCTTAAGGCATCTGGATGGCACACCTGCCCTATCGATATGTCAGGAGGATTTATTTTCAAATTATGTTACCAGTATTAAGACAAAACCTAGAACAGGGGTCATATGCTCTCAGCTTGACACTCTGCTAACAAAGGCAGGACCGTACTAATTTCTACCTGTATCATTTACAGGAAAAGCACTCACATCTACACTGTTCCCAGACCTCGTGGCTCTGCAGAAATGAAGAAACAGGGCCAGGAAGAGGGCTGGACTGTCGGTGATGCACCTGAGCTCTTGAGACAGACTCCTTGGTTTGGATGTTGGCCCCTCTCTTACTGGGTAATGGTGGGCTACTTGTTAATCTCATTAGGCTGTAGTTCATTCATGCATAAGATACAGAGATCTAATGTAACAGAAACGCTATTTCTAGAGTTTCAGTAGTTAAAATGCTGGGGTGTCTGTGGAGAAACTACCAGCTTGCCACATGTGGCTTTGACTTGGACTTCAGTCTCTTCTCAGGAGATGCTCTCTGGAGCAGGACAGATGCCATCTGGCCAAGTGCCAACCTATAAGCTCTCTCCCGCGCTCTCCGCCTCCCCCCCTCTCTCCCCCCAGTATAAATAAATCCCATTGTTGTTTTCCCCTTGTGCTGTTTTTATGTTATGCTCTGCTGCTTCAGCGTGCAGGTGAGGCCCACGAACTGGATCAGTCCCAGGCACCGCTTTGCTCTGTCACTATGAGGATTCCATGAGTAAGCCCACGCAAGACACTGAAACAGTGCTTTTGTATGTAGGAAGTGCCCAGTGATTATCAGCTGCCAGCACTGGTGTTGCTGTTACAGTTGTCATTATCACATCTTTTATTATTTCCTAAAGTCATTTAGCCAGTAAGTAGGATTTTGACCACCCTGTCTCCTGGTGAACCCTAGGGGGCCAGGGTAAGATATGTACATTTTTGGGCCCTCCCTGGTGGCCCATCGGGTTAAGACACAACACTGCAAGCTGGCCACAGCCACTTCACTGTGAGTTCGATCCCCGACCCCGGAGGTGACCCACATGGCATGACAGACCTCTCTTGACCCACCCACTGCTCCCCTCAGCAGTGTACTTCATCAATCTGCCTTTTCTGCTCCGCACTTTCTCTCTGGTGAAGCCTCTCACTGCCCCCGCACTTCTGATTTGTACCCCAGTTCTGTATACATAAATAATAAGCAAATCTTAAAAAAAAAGAAATGTACATTGTAGACATGGTTACTAAGCTGAGGACTTCCACAAGGACAATAAAACTTACATTTTCAGGTGTCCTGGCCACCAGGTGGAACCCAACCGCCCATGAGCTACTGACTTTCCCCCCATGCTGGGGCATCACTGCCAACGCTGTAACTCAGAGACAGCTCAGGAGTGAGGCTTTGACAACATCCAAGCCCACCTCTTCAATTCCCTGAGCTCCCCCAGTGCTAATTAGCCCAAAGAGAGTCATCTGGGTAAGTTGAATATCAAGCTCATCAAGAAACTCTCTGATTGTAGGCTTTAAGAGGCAACCATAACAGCTCCATCTCTCTTCAGGAACTTCATTGATTATATGAGGTAACTGATGAAATAACAAGGAATGGGAGGTTGTTTGGGGTGCTCTTTTCTTTTTTCTCTATCGGTAAGTGATTGCAACTGAGTGAAAGGGAAAGTACCTGCTAGATGCCCCCCACACCATTCCATTCCTTCCATGCAATCTGCCCAAGATTAAAATGCTGCCACTGAACACCAAAAGCTCACTCACAGATTGGTGAGAGACCAGGGAAGATTCCTGAGGAGCAAACTGTTAATGTCGGGGAGACCGTGCAGATCGTTCCAAATTGCAAATTGCCAAAGCATCAAAAGTTTACTGAGACAAGTTGGAAACTTTCCCTGACTTCATCTTACACATCATTTTCCTATTGATATGGAAAGAGTTGTTGCATTGATCACTTCCAAGGGATTCGACTGGGGGATTAAAAGTCCGTGCAAAACAGTGATGGGAATGGCAATTTCTATTGACTTAAGGAAGCGTTCGTCGTGATTGGAATCCCACCAGATGAGCAGGTATCTACTTTCAATCATCTAAAAATCTATACTCACTCATCACTCTCTGTAAAGCCCCCTCTTCCCATCTCATCACTTGAAGATGAAGTCCAAACTTTCCAAGGGGCCCTTCAAAGCCATGCCAATAGGCAATGTCGTAGTTCCTCCTTCTATAGTTACTCCTTGGTCCAGATGTTCTTCTATTTTGACCCTGGAGAACAGCTAATTCCCCTTCTGGGCCCTGTTTCCTGGAGCCACAGAAAAATCAGATATGTGGGAATAGAGGAAGCAGAGGAGACATTGTGTGGGCACATAAGACCATTGATGACCTGGCTTCCATTCCAGGTTTTCTGCAGGGGTCCAGATGCTCTTTTTCTGGATACACAATAAAAAGACAGCTAAGAGGGGTTTGCATATCTTATAGAGGGGGAGCAAGGCAATAAAGAAGTAAATAAACGATGAACATAGTGGAATAAAATGGTGAGATAGTATCATGGACCAGAGGAGCGCGTGAATACCCGAGTGAGAAAACCTGAGGCAGCAAGTGCACCTTCCTGAAATGCCCTCACCGTGCTCACACTGTGGCCCTGCCCTGTGCTGAGGGAAGTGGAGATTCTCTGACACTGGCTTCTCAAAAAGAAGATGAATGAGAAAGCAGACCTGGACGACCAGCAGGCCAGACCGAGAAGGAAAATGGTGTGCCATCTACCTGTTACAGGCCCGCTTCTCTCCCAGCCAGAACACCTCTGAATTCACCTTTCCTCCTCGTCTACATCTAAATTGTTTTACAATTACCATTTATTTCTGTATAATAAAAATTTTTCTTTCTTAATATACCAAAGATAACCTTTACCAATAAAAGGAATTTATTAGACCCGAATGGCTCTCTGTGAGGGGTAATGGTGCCATAGAAAGTGAGTTAATAGACAGGGGTCTTCACCCTGGAGGCTTTTGAGTCAAGTACTGTCAAAGGCACCAGACTCAGAGCTAAGAGGTGCTATTTTTATCCCCAACTGCACCTCTAATGATGCAGTGTGAGTGAAAAAAATGAGAGTATGTATTTGCACTTTGGAAATCTGAATTCAAAAACTGAATTCAAATCCTGGCATCACCCCTTATCAGTGGCGCTGTGACACTGGACCCTACCTCTCAGGCCTTTCATTTCCTCATCTGTCAAATCAGGTTGTTGTGAAGATCCAGGATGGTGCAGGAAATGCCTGGCAGAAAGCAGAGGCTGCCTAAAAGCAAGCTAACACGTTTGTTGACAACTTGGACAAGTCTTTTTAGCTCTCAGCACTCTCTTCTCGCAATAAACAGAGTAGTTGAAACAAATAATACTTTTCAGCTGAAATTTTACTAGAGTGTAGCAACTATTTGTTTGGCTTCTTTCACATTTTTCTAGCCTCATCCAAAATCTCCTTACTCTCATCTGCACTGCGTTCACAAGCCTCCCGTGTAGTGGCCTAGGCCCTTAAGATTTGGCCAGAGAATCAAGTCATTAATTCATGAACTAATGTTGAACGAACTCCTGCAGGATGGCAGTTTCTATGGGGGCTGCAACGGGTGAATCGTGAATGGCTGTGCAGGTGATTGTGCTCTGGACACAGTCTCCAGAAGCTTCCTCTTGAGCGAGATAATGGATCTGTGTCATGTTACCATAAAGGAGAATAAAATGGTGAGGCTTTACAGAGAGTGATGAGCAGAGGGAGGAGGTACAGCGTGAGAGGGCGCTCAGAGGTCACACGCATGATCATGGGATCTTCCATACACTGGCATGAGTTCTGCGGATGAGAAGGATTTGAAGAGGCAGAGATGAGAGGAAAGGCATCCTGGAGATAGGGCAGGCCATGCAAAGGTCTATAGCTAGAAAGGGTGAAAGGGGAATGCGATCTAGTGGGGAAGGAAGGAAGAACGGACACAGGTGGAAAGAGGCTTCGGGATCAGCTGATGGAGAGTCCGTGTACGAGGTAAAGTGCTCAGGCAGGGAGCCGGTCCCCAGGGAGTCACAGGAAGTCAGGGCCCTTTGCAGCCAAGGTCCTCAAGGCTTAGTGCCTTTGCCTCCCAAAGGGGAAAGGACCAGATCTCCTCTCACAGGCTGGAGCTGAGTGTTCAATGAGGTGATACAGCAGGAACCAGCTACTACAACACGCCTTGGGAAGTGAACCTGACAGGCCAGAAGCCTTGAGCTGCTGGCTAGCACCTACCCAACTCTACCCTGGCAAGGAACAGTGCCACCGTAGATGAAAGTGACACACCGTGGAGAGGAGGGGACACCCTGCAGATGTCATCCGTCACCGGAGCTGTATCTGAAGCTGAAACACCTTAGATTTTTTCATATTTTTACTTAAGTCAATTTAAATTAATTTTCTATTACTTGCTACCTAAATTCTTACACGGTACAGGAATATAGCCCTTATTCTCACATTGACTCTTGAGTCCAGATTACTCACAGATGAGTTTATTCCTGGGGCTGATATGAAAGTGAGGAATCTGGCCCTCCCTGGTGGTGCAACAAGTTAGGACGCAGCACTGCAAGCTGGCCACAGCCACTCCAGTGTTTGTCCGATCCCCACCCTGAGGTGACCACATGGCGCAGCAGACCTCTCCTGACCCGGCCGCTGCTCCCCTCTGCAGTGCACTTCGTCGATCTGCCTGTTCTGCTCCCCGCTCTGTCTCTGGTGAAGCCTCTCGCTGCCCCTGCACCTCTGGCCTGTACCCCAGTTCTGTGTGCATCAATAAATGCATCTTTTAAAAAAGGGAAGACTCTGAGTCTGATCAGAGGCTTTGTGTTCCCCCTTCTCCATCAAAATCTTAAAAATGATATTTTATAACTGGCTGGGGTTAACGATCGATATTATTATCCAGGCTGTATTTATTGCTATAGATATATGTTGGTTAATATAATAGTTATGTTTTCTCTCTAATTATCAAAGAAATTAAATTAAAACATACTTGTGGGTCCCTAAAATGTTTGCTGGGCCCCCCACACCATGCCTACAGGCTTATCAGGGAGACCAGCCCCCAGGAGTCCCCGTGCGACCCTTCTGAGGACTGAGTTAGGGGAAGTCAAGCAACTGTTACCCCTGCTGCTACCAGAACCTTCTGCATGGCTGCTGAGCCTGTGCTGCTTGCCCAAGGCCCTCTCACACCTTGATCAGACAGCCCACTGAGGGCAGGGACCCAGCACCCAATTCTCCAGCCACTTGCCAGCTCCTTCCCTTGCAAACCTCATCAGCTGTAAAAGGAAGAGAATGAGCTGCAGCTGGCCTCTGTGTGAGAAAGC